>NC_132887.1:948819-981319 GCF_030463535.1 Salminus brasiliensis
TGCATCCCTGCTACACAGCGTAAGCACACCAGAGACACCTGAGGGGATAAAGAGGGCGGGGCAACAAAGGAGACACTGGTGGGAGCACTAATGACAGGGAGGAGCTAGAAGGAGACATGGGCTTCACTCAAACAGAGCTGTAGTGCACCAAAACACACACACACACACACACACACACACACACACACACACATAGACCAAGAAGCACTAACACAATAGCAACACAGACACTGTCTCTCTTTTCCTCTCTCTCTCTTCCTCTCTCTCTCTCGCTCACACACTCTCTCTCTTTATCCCTCACTTCTGAAGAGTTTTCTTCTGTCTTTCTGTCTTATGCTTGTCCTCTCTCTCTCTCTCACACACACACACACACACACACACACACACACACTCTCTCTCTCTCTCTCTCTCTCTCTCTCTCTCTCTCTCTCTCTCTCTCTCTCTCTCTCTGACCTCTCTGGTGGTTCTTGGTGGGTTCCAGTTCTCGGTGCTGTTGGCCCGAGGCTCCGTCCATCTGCCTCTGAAAACACACTGATCCCTCCATCCGCCATGACTGTGAAATTGGGGCTTGGACCGCAGAGAAAGGAGCTTCTTTGGCCTTGGATTGTGTGTGTGTGTGTGTGTGTGTGTGTGTGTGTGTGTGTGTGTAAGGTAGCTGGATGCTGCTGCTGGACGCACAGAGCCGCAGATAGCAGGGCACTAAGAGTAATCCAAGAGTGTGTATGTGTGTGTGTAAACCCTCAGGCCCTCACACACACTCCTTCTCACAGGGCAGTGTTGGGACTGAGTGATAAAATGTTCTGTGTGTGTGTGTGTGTGTGTGTGTGTGTGTGTGTGTGTGTGTGTGTGTGTGTGTGTGGAGCAGGGATCAGTGGCCAGGCTGGAAGACTGAGGTTTGTGTTCAAACAGGAAAGATCTGCAGTTCTTCTTATTATTATTATTGTTTATAATATATTTATTGTATATAATTATATTGATAATAATCATATTATCATTATAATCAATATTCTGTATTGACCAGTTTGAGTCTAACTCAGTTGTAATTCAGACTAAGTTGTTGGAAAAAGGTAAACTAGAAACTCACTTCTCACACAGAAAAATGTATAGTAGATTCTAATGATTCTGGATATTGACAGATACTGAATAATTCGTGGTGGATATGGAATAGGTTATAGTATAAAGAATAATTCATAATCTATGCTGAATAATTCATAGTAGATACTGAATAATTCATAATGGAAACTAATGAATTCATAGTAAACCCAAAATAATTCATAGTGGATGATGAATAATTAACAGTGACTGATGAATAATTCATAAATGATATATAATAAAAGAATAATAATCAGTTTAAAGGGTTAAATGGAATTTATAGGGTTGAACTGTACTCAGATTATGACCTGGAACGGGTCGGAGTTCAAGGTGGGATTTATCCAGTATCTCTCTTGCACACACACACACACACACAGATACACTCAAACTGTCTCTATCTGATCTGTCAGGCTTGGGGCAGTCAGGGCTTCTTGGCTGTGTGTGTGTGTGTGTGTGTGTGTGTGTGTGTGTGTGTGTGTGTGTGTGAGTGGGACTCGGACTCTAGGGCAGTAATGTAAGCGTGTGAAGCTTCAGCCATCTTCCATCTGTGTGCGGCCGATTGCAGGGACGTGGAGGGAGAGGGGCGCTAAGCAGCTTCGACGCTGGCCGTGCCAGTGCAGCGGTGTGTGTGTGTGTGTGTGTGTGTGTGTGTGTGTGTGTGTGTGTGTGTGTGTGTGTGTGTGTGTTTCTGATTGGCAGAGATAAAGGCTGGGCTACTGAGGTCAGCATATGGCCGAGTGTGATAGAGTGGGTCACTCTCTCTCTTCAGCTTTTCCAAACACAAACCAAGCGACCTGCACCCCCCCAAAACTGTTCTTGGTGTCCCCATGCTTGAGCAGCTACACACACACACACACACACACACACACAGACGTAGCCAAACGCCTAATGGGTGATGCAGCTATACGATGCCAGCTCCCACAATAGACCTCATTGTCTCCCAATAATGCTAGACTGCTAGGCTGTGTGTGGGTGGGTGGCTGTGTGTGTGTTGGGGGGTGGGGGGTGTATGGGTGTACTGCTCACTAATTGTCATGTGTCAAAGCTGTAAACGCCAGTAACAGATAAAGAAAAGAGGGGAGGAGCCTCAGATAATTACTTTATCTCTCTGTCTGTGTGTGTCTGTCTCTGTGTGTGTGTCTGTGTGTCTGTCGGTCTCTCAGATTGGAGGTAGTGTTATTGGGATGACGGTAATCAGTGCAGTTAGAGAGTTACAGGCGATTAGGCCGTTTTTTGGCACAGCCGCTTTTGTAAACGTTTGTTTGTTTGTTTGTTTGTTTACTTCCCACTGCAGTCATTAAACACCCCAGACACTTCTAATACTCTGATACCCTGATATTCTGAACCCTTTCTCAGTGCTATGTCGAACGCTTTTTTGGATTGGGTAGAATGGGGTAAGGATTGGGGTAAGGATTGGGTAGAATGGGGTAAGGATTGGGTAGAATGGGGTAAGGATTGGGTAGATTGGGGTAAAGATTGGGGTAAGGATTGGGGTAAAGATTGGGGTAAGGATTGGGTAGATTGGGGTAAGGATTGGGTAGATTGGGGTAAGGATTGGGTAGATTGGGGTAAGGATTGGGTAGATTGGGGTAAGGATTGGGTAGATTGGGGTAAGGATTGGGTAGATTGGGGTAAGGATTGGGTAGATTGGGGTAAAGATTGGGGTAAGGATTGGGTAGATTGGGGTAAGGATTGGGTAGATTGGGGTAAGGATTGGGTAGATTGGGGTAAAGATTGGGGTAAGGATTGGGTAGATTGGGGTAAGGATTGGGTAGATTGGGGTAAGAATTGGGTAGATTGGGGTAAGGATTGGGTAGATTGGGGTAAGAATTGGGTAGATTGGGGTAAAGATTGGGGTAAGGATTGGGTAGATTGGGGTAAGGATTGGGTAGATTGGGGTAAGAATTGGGTAGATTGGGGTAAAGATTGGGGTAAGGATTGGGTAGATTGGGGTAAGGATTGGGTAGATTGGGGTAAAGATTGGGGTAAGGATTGGGTAGATTGGGGTAAGAATTGGGTAGATTGGGGTAAGGATTGGGTAGATTGGGGTAAGGATTGGGTAGATTGGGGTAAGAATTGGGTAGATTGGGGTAAAGATTGGGGTAAGGATTGGGTAGATTGGGGTAAAGATTGGGGTAAGGATTGGGGTAAAGATTGGGGTAAGGATTGGGTAGATTGGGGTAAGGATTGGGTAGATTGGGGTAAGGATTGGGTAGATTGGGGTAAGGATTGGGTAGATTGGGGTAAAGATTGGGGTAAGGATTGGGTAGATTGGGGTAAGGATTGGGTAGATTGGGGTAAGGATTGGGTAGATTGGGGTAAAGATTGGGGTAAGGATTGGGTAGATTGGGGTAAGGATTGGGTAGATTGGGGTAAGGATTGGGTAGATTGGGGTAAGAATTGGGTAGATTGGGGTAAGGATTGGGTAGATTGGGGTAAGAATTGGGTAGATTGGGGTAAAGATTGGGGTAAGGATTGGGTAGATTGGGGTAAGGATTGGGTAGATTGGGGTAAAGATTGGGGTAAGGATTGGGTAGATTGGGGTAAGAATTGGGTAGATTGGGGTAAGGATTGGGTAGATTGGGGTAAGAATTGGGTAGATTGGGGTAAAGATTGGGGTAAGGATTGGGTAGATTGGGGTAAGGATTGGGTAGATTGGGGTAAGAATTGGGTAGATTGGGGTAAGAATTGGGTAGATTGGGTAGAATGGGGTAAGAATTGGGTAGAATGGGGTAAGGATTGGGTAGAATGGGGGTAAGAATTGGGTAGATTGGGGTAAAGATTGGGGTAAGGATTGGGTAGATTGGGGTAAGGATTGGGTAGATTGGGGTAAGGATTGGGTAGATTGGGGTAAGGATTGGGTAGATTGGGGTAAAGATTGGGTAGAATGGGGTAAGGATTGGGTAGAATGGGGTAAGGATTGGGTAGAATGGGGTAAGGATTGGGTAGATTGGGGTAAGGATTGGGTAGAATGGGGTAAGGATTGGGTAGAATGGGGTAAGGATTGGGTAGAATGGGGTAAAGATTGGGTAGATTGGGGTAAGGATTGGGTAGAATGGGGTAAGGATTGGGTAGAATGGGGTAAGGATTGGGTAGATTGGGGTAAGGATTGGGTAGAATGGGGTTAAGCTGTAGTAAAATGTGGTTAGGGGCCATTTGGGGTCAAACTGCTGTAATGGTGTAGATGTGGTTAAATAGGGCACAAATGGAGTTAACAGGGTAAATATGTGCTTCAGCTTTTGTCGTATCTAGTTACAGCTGGACATAATAACAGAAACGCCTGATCAGAGTGTGTTCAGTTTACAGTAATTATTTGAAGCGTTTCCATCCAACTATTACTTCTCACTGTCAAAAACATCAAACCATATTTTGTCACAATTTGCATAATAATGCAAATAATAGGGGGCGGAGTCCCCCAGCTAGTGTCAAAATGAAACCTGTGCTGTGTAAACATTGTTGATGTTCCTTTACATCCTGGTCCTGCAGGAGTAGCAGTGAGGGTGGTCTGCAGCTGTTCGGACCCCTCTGGCTCAATGCAGTGTTTTAGTCCTTTGGTTCAGACCGTCGTCACCTTTCACACCTGCTTGACTATATGTCCAGATATTTGTGGACACCCTTTCTAACGCATGCATTCAGCTCCTTTAAGCTGCACCCATTGCTGACACAGATGTGCAAATGCACACACAGCTTGTCTAGTCCCTGTAGAGAAGAAGTACTGCCAATAGAATAGGACTCTCTGGAGCAGATCAGCATCATGACCCTATTGGCTCCATGCTGCCTAATGCCAGGCGTGGGCTAGAGGGGTATAAAGCCCCCAGCATTGAGGAGCTGTGGAGCAGTGGAAGAGCTCTGTTCTTTTGGGATGAGTTGGGGAGTTGGAGATGATGAGGTGGGGTGGTGATCATCATCCAACATCCTGACTAAGACTTGGGCAGTAGTGATAGCGGGGTAAACTCTTTCTAATACCCTTCAGATTTCAGAAGAAACACTGAAAGAAGCAGGTGTCCCAATACTTTTGTCCATATAGTGTATGTGTGTGTATATAAATATATGTATGTATGTACATGCAGAAGGACATTGGCAATACAGGGTCACAGGTGTAAACGTGAATGTACCACAACCTGTTTGCCGTGTGTGTGTGTGTGTGTGTGTGTGTGTGTGTGTGTGTCTGCTTCCCCGCCTCTCTTACAGCCCCAAACTAACCAGGTTATCTCTGAAGGTAAGAATAATGCGGGTGCAGGTGGGCAGCTGGCGGGCGCACCTTTCTCTGCCAGTTATATTAATGACCGTGCGGACGTGTGTGTACATGCGTGCCTCGCGTCCCCTGATAGCATTAGGAGCGTCCGTGTGCTCGGTGACACGTCAGACAGGCGCTGCGTTTACGATGGCAGCGCGGGTAAACGGGATAATCGGGGCCAGCCACCTTCACAGCTCCTCCTCACAGCCGCCCAATTCAGCCTGAGTGGAGATTAATAGGAGATGCTGGAGCCCAGAGCCCAAATCAGCGCGAGTGTGTGTGTGTGTGTGTGTGTGTGTGTGTGTGTGTGTGTGTGTGTGTGTGTGTATGTGTGTGTGTGTGTGTGTGCGCGCGCGCAACCCAGCCCCGGGCGACAGTGCATTAGCCTGGGCTATCTCAGCCCTCATCTCCCCCCGTGTGTGTGTGTGTGTGTGTGTGTGTGTGTGTGTGTGTGTGTGTGTAATGACAGGGCTGTGGCAGCTGTAATGAAATCACGGTTAGGGTCTCGTATCGCTGGGAATCAGATGGAGGAATAAACTGATTAGGCTGCACTTCGGGGCACACACACATTTCTGTAATTATACTCTGTAAAACTCCTCAAATTGGATTATTTATGTGATGTTTTCTCCCTCTCTCGCTCGCCCTCGCCCTTCTTCCTCTGTGTAGCCGAAGCACAGGTACAGCCTTGTGCAAAAGTTTAGGCACCCCTGTAAAAATTAAACAATGTTGTGTTGGTTTACGAGGTGAAAAGGCTGCTGCAGAGGTGGAGTTAGTGTTGGAGGTACCGATTATTTCCTAAAGTTAACAGTGAAATTAGGCACATGGGTTAAAATGGGGTAAAATCAGGTATATTGGGGATGATGGGGGGTAAAAGGGGGTCAAACTTGGTGTGTAAAATTAGGTTATCAATGGGTTGATATGGGGCACAAATAGGGAGGCACTAAGTACTTGGGTTAAAATGTGGGTAAAAGTAGTACTTTGGTTAATATGGGGTATAAATGGGGGGTGCTAAGTACATGGGTTAAAATTGGGGTTAAATGAGGTACTCTGGTTAATATGGGGCAAAATGGGGGGGCACTAGGTATATGGGTATAAATGGGGTAAAAGTAGGTACTCTGGGGTGATATGGGGTAGAAATGGTGCTAGCCAGTGCTGCTGTCTGTTAGCTGGTGTAGCAGAATTGGCAATTGTTCAGTGTGTTGAGCTTCAGGGGTGGTGTGTTAGGGGTGGTGTGTTAGGGGTGGTGTGTTAACGGCAGTTTGAGCAGATGTGGTGGAGCTTCTACTTGTGTCTTGGAGGAAGACCATGCTAGCCTTCACCCTCCTGGCACTGGTAGCATTGTGTGATAGGATAGGTTCTCGATAGTGGGGGTCTAGATAGAAGGGGACGTGGTAGAGCAGTTCATCAGCGCTTTTTACCACATTCAGGATTGATTAACTGAAAATAGAGCTGATGAAGACACACACACACACACACACACACACACACCAGCTTTGATTGTGTGTGTGTACCATAGTTGGCAGGAGCACCTGTGGCTGTGCTGCAGTGTGTGTTAGTGTGTGGCGCTGAGCTCCAGCGGGATGGTGGAGGGGGTCCAGAGGGTCTCTGGGGTGAAACACATCCTTCACTTGTTTTCTTTTTACCGCTGCCAGTACTGTCATACACAGCAACACACACACAGGGATGTGTGTGTGTGTGTGTGTGTGTGTGAGAGATGCAAGAAATGGTTCACATAATACATGCTAATGTTGCTAATAATCAGTGAAATCAAACAGCCTCCAATTAGCATTATGAAAATGCCATCATGTTAATTAGTTGCCACTTTCCTCTAGTTTTTGCTATGTTGGGATAAGCTGCTCCTTTTATACAGACATCTCTCTCTCTGTGTGTGTGTGTGTGTGTGTGTGTGTGTGTGTGTGTGTGTGTGTGTGTGTGTGTGTGTGTCTGTCTCTTTTCCCAGCCTCATTTTCATCCTGTGTTAATGTGTGGTGTTGGAGATGGGGAATAGCACTGTGTGTGTGTGTGTGTGTGTGTGTGTGTGTGTGTGTGTGTGTGTGTGTGTGTGTGTTTGGCCTCACACTGTAACACATTTCTCCCTGTTCTCCCGGTGTCTCCTCTCTCTCCTCCACCCTGTATCTGTGTTTCACAGACTCTGTTTAAAGCGGTCGAGGCTACGAGGTACAAGGCTGATGAAGCTACCAGCCATAGCAGTAGGGTGGAGTGGGGGACTGGGAGATGTGGGAACAGATGGAGAAATGGAGAGACTGAAAGATAGAGAGACCGAGAGATGGAGGGACAGATGGAGAGACTGAAGGATAAAGAGACAGATGAAGAGATGGAGGGACTAATAATTATGGGGGAAAGGGATCTCAAACTAAGTCATGAGACATGATAGAGGGACAAATTGAGGGATTGTAAATTGAGGAGAGAGAGAGATGGTGGGACTAAGAGATTGAGAGATAGGGGGACAGATGAAGAGATGGAAGGACTGTAAGATGGAGAGACAGACAAAGGGATGGAGGGGCTGAGAGGGCTAGGCGGAGAGATGGAAGGTCTAAGATTGAGGGACGGCGAGATGGAGAAAGTAGTCTCCGAGTCTCTCCATCTCTCAGGTGCTCCATCACTACTCCATCCCCTTTAGAGGTAAAGGGATGCGAGGACGGAGAGATGGAGAGAGGGATGCAGGGATGCAGGAGCAGTAGTGATGGAGGTACAGGCAGTGTGGGTGGGGTAGATGTGATGTGAGGTGACGGGCTGGTGGTTGGAGCTGGTCCGGGGGTTCAGGCTGCAGCAGGGCTCCTTTCTCGCTCCTAATGTGCTAACAAGCTCGCTCTGCTGTCTCTCTTCAGCAGCAATCTCTCCCTTTCCTCCCCGATCCCGGGAGCCGAGCGCCGCGACAATGAGAAACTCGGTAGGAGGGGGGGAGAGGCCAGGAGCGGTTCTCTCTCTCTCTCTCTCTCGCTCTCTCTCTCTCTCTCTCTCTCTCTCTCGCTCTCTCTCGCTCTCGTTTCCCTCCTTCTGCTGCCTTTCATCCGCGGGGAAAATGAGTTTCTGGTAATGCACAAAAGGAGCTGCTTTTCATCCGGCGCTCTTCTCTCTCTTATCGTGAAACCTGCCACGCACTCTCTTAGAGGACTTTCTTCTTTTAACAAGCCGTCAAAAAAAAATACACCACCCATTTCAAAAAAATTTCAATTACAGTTGGCGCTCGGCCGGGTTATTTGAGTGAATGTTGGATGCAAAAAAAAAAAAAAAACACCCTGTTTTTCCCTTTTCCCCCTCACCTCTCTCTCTTTGTGGCACACAAAGAGCATCAGGAGTCAACAGAGGAGAGGATTTGTTGTCTTGGCGACGGAGGGCAGGGTGCAGGGGGGCATTACAGGCTCATCTCAGGGCCGAGAGACCATTAAAGAACACAGGAGTGCCCTACGTCCCTCTCTTCTGCCTGTGTCTCTACCTCGCTCGCTCGTTTTCTCTCTCTCTCTCTCTCTCTCTCTTGCACCCACTCTTATGTGACCGAGGAGTAAGGGACGGGTCAGGGGGTAGTTTTTTAGGCCAACTCTTGTCATCATGCCCCATTACTTAACCCTGATACACGACGTGTCCAAAAGTATACGTACATCCCTTTGAACAGGACGTGTAGCTCAGTGAGAGACGAGCTCAGCCAGGTTAGTGATTGAATGGAATATTCTAAAACCTTAATTGTAACATTATATATAAATAATGTTATTACATATAGATATATAGGAATACTGTATATCTAGATCGATATCTAGTATTTTGGGTATTACAAAAATAATTGCAGTCATCAAATATTCTATAATTAAAGATAATATACAGTATATCCGTATGTACAGTATATAAGGAATATACTTTTTTAACCATTTAAAACTGATTATTTTGTCTTAAGTAAATGGTTAATAATTTACTTCATGTATTTAATGTATTTTTACTAGTGCCATCCAAGTTTGGCCCCAACGTCCTCCCGTAGGCCTCTCTCTCTTTACAGAGCTTTTATTAGAGCTTTAGATTAGATTACACTTTATTTTCGCTGAAATATTCTCGGACCCCTCCCTCTCACTCTTCTGCGTCCGAGCTTCATCATGTTCAGGACTAAAGTTCTCAAAACTGCATGTTAGAGAAACCGATTCCTGAAGAGTTTATTACACGTTTATTTGTTCCCCTGCCCAAAAGAAAAAGGGCGCATTAGCTAGCATTATAAGATCATCCTTTATTAGTCCCACAGTGGGGAAATTCTCAGTGTCAACAGCAGCAAGGGGACAGCAAGTCACTCCGATACAAAAACAGAGACAAATTACCAATATATACACAATATAATATAGTGATATGTATATACAATATACAATATAATTAATAGATGTAAAAAATAAATAGAAAAAATTAAAAAAGCAGTAATATTATTTACAATTGCAAATTGACTCTTAATTGCACATTTCGGGGGTGGGATGGGGGTACATTGTATTTTTACATTGAGGAATTTCTGTTCCCTGAACGTGTGTGTGTAGTTTAGTTTAAGTGTGTGTGTATATGTAGTCCGCTGGGAGCTTATAACTTGTGATTAATCACATAATTTTGTTGTGATTATTTTATATATATATATATATATATATAGATAGATATATATATATATATATATATATATAGATAGATAGATAGATAGATAGATAGAGATATATATATATATAGATAGATATAGTATTCTTTGTATAACAAAAAAAATAATGGCAGTGGTGATATCTTCTATAATTGAGTTGAATGTATAATATATGCTTATGTGTGATATATAGGAATTTAAGTTTTTATCATTTTAACTCTTATTATTAATTATTCTTATGTCTTTTGACTAAATGGTTATTCATTTATGTGTATGTTATGTACAAAAATGTATAATGTATATTTACATTTATTAGAGCATGTTATTATTATGCTGTTTTTTTTTTTTTATTATTGCTGTTTATTAGGGCCTGGTACTGTATAGTGTTTGCATCATGTTTTATTCATTTTGCTCAAATAGCTTTAATTACATACTTTCAGTCATTTACTGGAACTTTTAAATGTATTTAATTATTATGTTCACTAGTTCATTCACCTCTCAGCTCCTCAGTGTGAACAGTTCTCTACAGTGCTGCTGATTTCAGACACTGCAGCGCTTCTGAACCGCAGGACAGCTTCAGTCTGCCGTCAGCACCACTGTCATGTCGTGAGAGGGAGTGTGTGTGTGTGTGTGTGTGTGTGTGTGTGTGTGTGTGTGTGTGAGAGAGTGTGCTGCTCTGTGTGATCTCTCACCCTCTCCACCCGACTCTCTTCTTCTCTCTGGCAGGAACAGGGTCTGCTGGAGACAGGAAAAGGCAAGCGAGTGATCAGCAGGAGTGTGTAACCCCCTGTAGAACACACACACACTCACACACACTCACACACTTACAAGCTCGCACGTCTCACCGCCAGTGTACGTAGCTCTGTGTGTCTGCAGGGGAGCTAAATCCTCTAAAACTCCATCACCCTCATCACTCCAGATCCTCTAAAACTCCCCCATCACCCTCATCACTCCAGATCCTCTAAAACTCCCCTGTCCGCCTCGCTCCAGATCCTCTAAAACTCCCCCATCACCCTCATCACTCCAGATCCTCTAAAACTCCCCCATCACCCTCATCACTCCAGATCCTCTAAAACTCCCCTGTCCGCCTCGCTCCAGATCCTCTAAAACTCCCCCATCACCCTCATCACTCTAGATCCTCTAAAACTCCCCTGTCCTCCTCGCTCCAGATCCTCTAAAACTCCCCCATCACCCTCATCACTCTAGATCCTCTAAAACTCCCCTGTCCTCCTCGCTCCAGATCCTCTAAAACTCCCCCATCACCCTCATCACTCTAGATCCTCTAAAACTCCCCTGTCCTCCTCGCTCCAGATCCTCTAAAACTCCCCCATCACCCTCATCACTCCAGATCCTCTAAAACTCCCCTGTCCTCCTCGCTCCAGATCCTCTAAAACTCCCCCATCACCCTCATCACTTCAGATCCTCTAAAACTCCCCTGTCCTCCTCACTTCAGATCCTCTAAAACTCCTCCATCACCCTCATCGCTCCAGATCCTCTAAAACTCCCCTGTCCTCCTCGCTCCAGATCCTCTAAAACTCCCCCATCACCCTCATCGCTCCAGATCCTCTAAAACTCCCCTGTCCTCCTCGCTCCAGATCCTCTAAAACTCCCCCATCACCCTCATCACTCTAGATCCTCTAAAACTCCCCTGTCCTCCTCGCTCCAGATCCTCTAAAACTCCCCCATCACCCTCATCACTCTAGATCCTCTAAAACTCCCCCATCACCCTCATCACTCTAGATCCTCTAAAACTCCCCTGTCCTCCTCGCTCCAGATCCTCTAAAACTCCCCTGTCCTCCTCGCTCCAGATCCTCTAAAACTCCCCTGTCCTCCTCGCTCCAGATCCTCTAAAACTCCCCTGTCCTCCTCACTCCAGATCCTCTAAAACTCTCCTGTCCTCCTCGCTCCAGGTCCTCTAAAACTCCCCTGTCCTCCTCGCTCCAGATCCTCTAAAACTCCCCAGTCCTCCTCGCTCCAGATCCTCTAAAACTCCCCCATCACCCTCATCACTCTAGATCCTCTAAAACTCCCCTGTCCTCCTCGCTCCAGATCCTCTAAAACTCCCCCATCACCCTCATCACTCTAGATCCTCTAAAACTCCCCTGTCCTCCTCGCTCCAGATCCTCTAAAACTCCCCCATCACCCTCATCGCTCCAGATCCTCTAAAACTCCCCAGTCCTCCTCGCTCCAGATCCTCTAAAACTCCCCCATCACCCTCATCACTTCAGATCCTCTAAAACTCCCGTCCTCCTCACTTCAGATCCTCTAAAACTCCATCACCCTCATCGCTCCAGATCCTTTAAAACTCCCCCATCACCCTCATCACTCTAGATCCTCTAAAACTCCCCTGTCCTCCTCGCTCCAGATCCTCTAAAACTCCCCTGTCCTCCTCGCTCCAGATCCTCTAAAACTCCCCTGTCCTCCTCGCTCCAGATCCTCTAAAACTTCCCTGTCCTCCTCGCTCCAGATCCTCTAAAACTCCCCCATCACCCTCATCACTCTAGATCCTCTAAAACTCCCCTGTCCTCCTCTCTCCAGATCCTCTAAAACTCCCCTGTCCTCCTCGCTCCAGATCCTCTAAAATTCCCCTGTCCTCCTCGTTTCAGATCCTCTAAAACTCCCCTGTCCTCCTCGCTCCAGATCCTCTAAAACTCCCCTGTCCTCCTCGCTCCAGATCCTCTAAAACTCCCGTCCTCCTCGCTCCAGATCCTCTAAAACTTCCCTGTCCTCCTCGCTCCAGATCCTCTAAAACTCCCCCATCACCCTCATCACTCTAGATCCTCTAAAACTCCCCTGTCCTCCTCGCTCCAGATCCTCTAAAACTCCCCTGTCCTCCTCGCTCCAGATCCTCTAAAACTCCCCCATCACCCTCATCACTCTAGATCCTCTAAAACTCCCCTGTCCTCCTCGCTCCAGATCCTCTAAAACTCCCCTGTCCTCCTCGCTCCAGATCCTCTAAAACTCCCCTGTCCTCATCGCTCCAGATCCTCTAAAACTCCCCCATCACCCTCATCACTCTAGATCCTCTAAAACTCCCCTGTCCTCCTCGCTCCAGATCCTCTAAAACTCCCCCATCACCCTCATCACTCTAGATCCTCTAAAACTCCCGTCCTCCTCGCTCCAGATCCTCTAAAACTTCCCTGTCCTCCTCGCTCCAGATCCTCTAAAACTCCCCCATCACCCTCATCACTCTAGATCCTCTAAAATTCCCCTGTCCTCCTCGTTTCAGATCCTCTAAAACTCCCCTGTCCTCCTCGCTCCAGATCCTCTAAAACTCCCCTGTCCTCCTCGCTCCAGATCCTCTAAAACTCCCCTGTCCTCCTCGTTTCAGATCCTCTAAAACTCCCCTGTCCTCCTCGCTCCAGATCCTCTAAAACTCCCCTGTCCTCCTCGCTCCAGATCCTCTAAAACTCCCCCGTCACCCTCCTCACTCCAGATCCTCTAAAACTCCCCCATCACCCTCATCACTCTAGATCCTCTAAAATTCCCCTGTCCTCCTCGTTTCAGATCCTCTAAAACTCCCCTGTCCTCCTCGCTCCAGATCCTCTAAAACTCCCCTGTCCTCCTCGCTCCAGATCCTCTAAAACTCCCCTGTCCTCCTCGCTCCAGATCCTCTAAAACTCCCCTGTTCTCCTCGTTTCAGATCCTTTAAAAACTCCCCTTTTGAGTCTCGGTTCCTGTGGTCTCTTTTCCTCGTGCTCTTAGGGAGTGATGCTGACCCTGATGGTCTCCCGCAGGGACGCTCGTTAGGGAGCTGCGTCCCTCAGTACAGCCGCTCTGGGACGGTGTCTGTTGTGAGAAGTGCAGTATAAATAATCCTGAATTGAACTGAATTGAATTGAGTTGGTGACGCAGCGTCCGTGTCGCCCGAACCGCCGTTCTGCTGACTGAGTTATGAATGCAGTAAAGCTCCTGTGCAGCCGTGGAAGGCCGGTATAATCACATCCAGGCCATTAACAGAATCCCCTCGTTTTTAAACCCATACACACAGCCTAATCCAATCCTCTCCATTTACACACAACCATCATTCCTCTTAACCCAATAAAACCGACACAGAGATGCCTATTCTTACTCAGCGCCTCCGTGAGCATCACTGACAGCCTCATAACACGCACACACACACGCACACACACACACACACTCAGACTGGTAGACCTCTGTGAGTGTGTGTCTCAGGGCTCGTGGTGGTGTAGAGCTGTAATGCTGTAACTGTGCTGTTGTTGGTGATGAAGTTCCGTTACTGAACTACAGCAGAGCTCTTACACAGCGGCTCAGTGCTGCCCCCACAGCCCGGGGGTCGCCACTTCCCATCCTGAACAATGCTGCTTTGCCATCAGCAGCTGGAGTCTGAGGCACAACAGGCCGTGCTCTCCTCTCGTTCCTCTTGGGCGATGTTGGTCGACACAGGCGGCCGCGAGCTGCTGTGGTCGACCTGAGGACCCGGCGCTTTCCTCTCAGCGTGTCGGCTGCCCGGCGATGCCGCTCTAGCTGCTGGTCAAATAGAGGCCATCACATGTATTGGAGGAGACGTGTGTTAAGTTGTTACCCTCCTACTTTTGGGAGCGTCAGTATTGATTGATCTCTGAGTCCAGATTCAGTTGATCAGATAAGACGTGTTTGGTATCTGACCTGAGCTTCTTTAGTGACCAACAGGAGATGCTAGGCTAACGCTGCTAACAAACACTGGACACTGGATCCTCTAGATCATCCAGGATATAGTTTAGAAGACTTAAACCCAAATAAGCAGCTTTATATTCTCATACACGTGTGTGTGTGTGTGTGTGTGTGTGTGTGTGTGTGTGTGTGTGTTACGATGATGCTATGTCTCTGTACTCTCCTGCTGTGTTGACCCTTGACCCATGTGCTCAGCTATGAGGAGAGAGCGCGGTATTTGGAGACGATCGTCCAGCACCACCTGGAGTCCAGCACCTTCGAGGATTACGCAGCGCGGGTGTTCTGCCCCGCACCATTTCAGCCCATCCCCTCCGACACAGGTACACACACACACACACACACACACACCCCTCTTAGTCAACATTAGCGTCTCAACTCTCAGCCAATCGGCACCAACATCTCCCCTTCAACCAGTTGACATCATCATCTCTCCTTTCAGCCAATCAGCACCAACATTTACCCTTGATCCAGTTAACAAATAGCATCTCCCCTCTCAGCCAATCGCCATCCACATCTCCCCTCTCAGCCAATCAACATCCACATATCAGCTCTCAGCCAATCAGCATTCATCTTCTGCTTTTTCTGTAAACTCCACTCCCCTTTCAGCCGTAAGCCCGTAGAGCCGCTGCAGGACCTCCTCCTCCTGAGGTTAAGAGGTCCTGCAGTCTCGGTGTCGATCTCAGAGCCCAGAGTCAGTCGATCAGGCGAGACGTTAGCTGTATTAGCCTGGTAGCTCCAGTGCTAATTGGTGTACATATGCTTCCAGTGCTTGTTAGCTGCATTAGCCTCATAGCTCCAGTGCTAATTGTTGTACATAAGCATCCAGTGCTTGTTAGCTGCATTAGCTTCGTAGCTCTAGTGTAAAACTAAAGCCGCACTGAACATGTCTCAGCTGATCGAATATATTTGGGAATATTTAAGGCCAAACCTTCACTTTAATTTGTGGCCCATTGAGTCAGTAAGTGTAAACTTGTTTCATGAACCACACACACACTTACACACACACACACTTACACACACACACACTTACACACACACACACTTACACACACACGTTTTGTTTTCTTCTGCAGGCTGATAAGTGTCAAGATTTTCACTGTATTCCCACCCTTCACACACCTGGGCTTAGTCTTCACATGGCTTCACACACTGCCTCCCAGCGCACACACACATACACATACACATACACACACACACACACACACACACATGCTTCAGATGAAGGAGTCACTCCTGCCAACAGCGTCTGGATCTGAAGTCCCTAATCAGCAGATGATCCAGACTTTCAAAGGATGCAGCTCTGATCTGAGTATCTGATCCTCTCCCTCCCGAAATCCCACTTTTCCTAAAGCTGACCGCTGACCGGCTGAGTGACCCCTTCATTACGCACTGGATCATGTCTGTGTGCAGGATGTTCTTCTCACTGTTCAATCAATGGGAATCAACGCTTTGGACCTGAGAAACAGCAGAGACCTTCAGCCGGGCTGGGGGAAGCTTTCAGTGGAACTGGCAGATAAAATCATTTATTTAATATTAAATTTTATTTATATATAAATAACAGAGTGAAACATAGAATTTGCGAATTTTGATAAATTTGGTGGTGTATCCCCCCCTTTCACTGCAGTGGCTCCCCTCAGCACGGTCAGCGTCACACACACCTGGAATATTTACTTAACATAATTATTTTAAACCTCCAATATCTTCATTAATTATTCAGAATATTGTATATTTATTTGTTTAGGACCTTGAAAATCGAATTAATAAGAATCTTCAATATTTAATTAATTGCAACATCTAATAATCAGGACCTGGAATATCTAATTAATAAAATTAATCAGAATATTCTATTTTTAATTAAATAGAAGCATCAATATTTAATGAATTAGAACCTTCATTCAGAATATTTAATTATTCAAAACTTAATGTTTTATCAGTTGGGACCATGGAGCATATAATAATCTGAATTAATAATATTTAGTTAAGAAGATTTGACAGATTTCAGTTTTTCTGCATTTTTTAAGTAATATGTTAATAAAAGTTAAGAATAATTAAAGTTATTCTGCTTTGTTTTGTTTGTTGTTAAACTGGAAACTGAAAGTGAGTTCTGTAGGAATTCACTGTAAAACACTTTCATCTTTTCAGCCTAAAGTAACAAAACTGGGTTGATTTAACTCAAATTAGTCCTGAAAGCATCATTATTTATTTAAAGTATTTACATAAGTTACATAAACCCTCTTCACTCACTGGTTACATGAAATTATTGTTTTATAAATTTTCTCTTTTTTTAGTTTCTTTTATCAAATTTAGATTTTATCAAAATTCTAAAACATTTCCAGGTTAAAAAGAGGAAGTGAAATCCCAGATATTTTAATAAAAACTGTTTTTTATTATAATGATTTTGTTGTTTCTGTTAAAGCAGTAAATATTCCTCAGACTGTAGAAGAAGTCTGCTCTTATTGATGGACTTCGCCTCAGAGACATTCTTCTATTAAGGAGATTAGCGTTCAGACTTAATATTAGGAATTGAAGGATATGTGGAAATATAGTGGTTATTGATCATTTCAGATCATATCGCCCGGCGCTGTGTTTCCCTCACCTCCTGGAAGTGTGTGCTGTGTCGTCTCTGACTGTATTACCCAGCTGTTTCTCAGGCCCAACACACACTCTCCAGCATTGATTACTGATCATGTGTGTGTGTCTGTGTAACACCAGGCCTCTGTGGGCTCCGGTCACTTCCTAACCCTAAATGATCATGATTCTGTTTTTGTTTGTTTGTTTGTTTGTTTGTTTTGTTTCCATCTCTCTTGTTTTGGTTTGTTTCTAGATGATAATTTTACACTTGTGTGTATCTGAAGGTAAGACCCCCCTCAGAGACTCCTGGAAACGAGGCTGCCTCTCTCTCTCGCTCTCCTAACTCTAGTCCACCCCGCCGTACTGACCCCAGTTTGTCTGAGCGCGCGCACACACACACACACACACACACACACACACACACACACACACACTAACGCTGTGTTCAGTGTAACCAAGGAGTGTTCAGTCTGTCTGCATGTGCAGCACCGATATCAGTAACACACTAACAGCGACCCGGCCCAGCACCCCTTTATCACTCTCTCACACTCTCACTCTCTCACTCCTCTTCCACTGGGTTTCATCACTTTTGTCTCTTCGCATGAACCACCATCATCTACCTTCAGATGTCTGTCTGTCTGTCTGTCTGTCTGTCAGGTTGGGCTCTAAGCTGAGGTTGTAGAGAGGAGCTGTATGAGGATGTGCTCACCCAGTTCGCTGTACAAATCGAATCATCTGAAATTCAGTGTCAGTTTCTCTGATTTTAAGACGTTTTTAAATGTTTTTATTTTTGAAAGTAATTTTATCTGCTGGAGGACTTTTATTTTGTTCGTTTTCTGAACAGAAGCCAGTAGAATTAAACACTTTTAGCAGATAAAATTACTTTTAAATCTAAAATAAAATGAAAAAATGCCTTAAAATAAGTTGAAGAATCTTAGACTGGTTTTAAAACAACCAGATTCTGAGAAATATGCTGGATTTCCTCCTGATTTAGAGGATTCAGCTCACTGAGGGATTCATTCACAGCGCAGAGACCTGATTTAGAGGAACTGGCCCAGCAGGGCGGCGCTGCTCTAATGGAGGAGACGGTCAGCAGAGCCAGAGGGGTGAAGGGCCATCGTGATCTTTACAGGCGTGAACATGTTTATTTACAGTGTGTGTTCGTTTGTTTGCTTGTTTGTTTGTTTGTTTGTTTGTTTGGTGTGTGTGTGTGTGTGTGTGTGAGTAAACTGAGCTGTGCTGACCGGTGTGACGGTCAGTTCTCAGTGGACACACTCTGGTTTTATTTATTCGCTTATTTTTAATGTTTTTATTTTAATTTATTTTTGTGTTAATTAATACACTCTTGTATGCGGGTTCTAACAGTGGAACCCGTGATGTTCTGTATAGAACCATTTTAAGTGTCTGTCTGTACCTGCTGCTCTTCTCCTCCCCAACTGCTCACCATTCTCTCTTCTTCCCTCCATCACCCTACATCACTCCCCACACCTCACCCTCCTCGACTACACTCTACATCACTCCACCCTCACCTCACCCTCCATCACTGCACTCTACATCCCTCCACCCTCACCTCACCCTCCATCACTGCACTCTACATCACTCCACCCTCACCTCACCCTCCATCACTGCACTCTACATCCCTCCACCCTCACCTCACCCTCCATCACTACACTCTACATCACTCCACCCTCACCTCACCCTCCATCACTGCACTCTACATCCCTCCACCCTCACCTCACCCTCCATCACTGCACTCTACATCACTCCACCCTCACCTCACCCTCCATCACTACACTCTACATCACTCCACCCTCACCTCACCCTCCATCACTGCACTCTACATCACTCCACCCTCACCTCACCCTCCATCACTGCACTCTACATCACTCCACCCTCACCTCACCCTCCATCACTGCACTCATCACTCCACCCCACACCTCACCCTCCATCACTTCCCACACCTCACCCTCCCTCCTTCCCCACACATCACCCTCCATCACTGCACTCCCCACATCACTCCCCACATCTCACCCTCCATCACTTTCCATCACTTGCTCAATCTCTCACTCTGTTCCTCTCAGTATCTCTCTCTCTCTCTCCTCTTGCCTGCTCTGTCCACCTCCCCTCTTCCTCACTCCTCTGTTTCTCTGTTCTTTCCTCCTAAGAGAGGGATGGAGGGATTTTCCTCCTCCTCCCTGACCCCCCGTTAGAGAGCGCTGGGCTGATGAAGGTAAAGGGGAAAGGCTTGAAACGGAAGGTGTTTCACGCTAGCTGTGAATGGTACGCTACAACAGAGATAAATACAGAGCCCTTCTCTTCTGCCCCCAGTAGTTCCTGTGCACTGCTGTAACTACCCCCCCACACCCCCCCACAGTGGCAGTAGGTGTGGTTTGTGAGCGTTGATTAGCCCCGGCCTCCCCTGTGACAGTTCCCCTCGCGCTAACCGCTCGCGCTCCCTCAGAGGAAACACGTGTTTGCAGTTATCTCGCGTACGGAGGCTCAGTCGGCAGCCTGATATAATTTGGGATGACACGCCGCGGCGTCTGCAGCGCCTGTCTGATCAGACATTTCATACAGTTTGAGGGAAATCTGTGAAAGTATTGGGACGCCTGATCATTCAGTGTCTTCTGTAATCAAAGCTATTAAAAGAGTTGATCCTGCTTCTGTTGGAGTGACTGTCTCTACTGTCCAGAGAATAAGACCTTCTACTAGATTTTGGAGAAGCATTGCTGTGAGGATTTGATTGCATTCAGCAACAAGAGCATTAGTGAGGTCAGGATGATTGATCACCACCCCACCTCATCATCCCCAACTCTCTGACTTATCCTAAAAGTGCTGGATGGAGCTCCTCCACCATCATTCCAGAGAACACAGCTCCTCCACTGCTCCACAGCTCCTCAATGCTGGGGGGCTTTATACCCCTCTAGCCCACGCCTGGCATTAGGCAGCATGGAGCCAATAGGGTCATGATGATGATCTGCTCCAGAGGGTCCTATTCTATTGGCAGTACTTCTTCTCTACAGGGACTAGACAAGCTGTGTGTGCATTTGCACATCTGTGTCAGCAATGGGTGCAGCTTAAAGTAGCTGAATCTATTCATTACAAAGGATGTCCACAAACATTTGGACATATTGTGTATCTGCCTGTTTAGCACCTTTGCTCCGCCCCTTCTCACAAATACTATGTTAAAAAGAGTGTTTTAGCTTGGACTGTTTTTTTAATGAGGCACAAATACAGGGCAGCCAATCAGAGCAGAGCTCATTTACATAAATCAGCCTTTGCCTGGTACCTGAAATGGTCTAATACTCATTTCACTGAACTCAGAATTAAATCTAATGAAATTAGAGGATGTGGCTCCTTTTAAACGCCCCCATGACCCCCGCCTGTAGAACTGGGTAGAGTTAGTGCTTAACTGTGTTTCTTTACTGGTTTTACTGGTTCTGTACTGGATGGAAAGAGGGGGGCTCTGATGGTTGTCCCTCTCCCCCCCCCACAGGCTCCTTCCACGAGAGCCAACCCGAAAACCCGAGCGCTCCTCCAGACGGCAGCGACTTAGCCTCGCCAATGTCTCCTCGGGCTAGCAAGAGCCGCATGTCCATGAAGCTCCGGCGCTCATCCGGATCGGCCAACAAGACCTGACCTGACCTCACCTGACCTCCGCCGTGCCACGTACACACACACACACACACACACACACACACACACACACACACTCCGACACACACCTGCACTAGCACTCCCACAGCTTTCCCAGTACGCCGCTACTGGACGCACCACTCCGTTCACTTTCCCTGCAGAAAGGCCCGCCTCACTTCCATGGCCACACCCACTTATATGACATCAGTCCACAGTAACATCTGACTCCGCCCCTTCAAGACTGAGCTGGAGAGCTGGAAATCGACACCGCTTTAAAAACTTGACTTTCAAGTACAAGCCTTAGAACAAAGACAAGAACAAGTTTAAGTTCCAGGTCAGTTCTAGATAAGGTTCTAGAATAAGTGCCAGATTTTAGGACAAGTACCGGTTCCAGAAGTTGTTTGTGTATGTGTTCCAGGACATTTGCAAGCACAGGTTCCAGAACAAGAGTTCTTAGGGCAAGTCTGAGTGCAAGTCTGAGTTCTAGATAGTTCTAGATAATCTAAGTTCTAGATAAAGAGGAATTTTGCAGGTCTGAGAACAAGTACAAATGGACAAGAAGTTCCGGTGTTTAGTACCGGCCCCAGAACAAGTTCTAGTGTGAGTTCCAACCAGAACCACAGCTGTATTTTCCCTGTCCACTGAGCACAGGGTTGAGGATTAGTACAAGTTGCAGGACAGAAGGCGTGTGTGTGTGTGTGTGTGTGTGTGTGTGTGTGTGTGTGTGTGTGTGTGTGTGTGTGTGTGTGGAGGATGATGATGATGATGTCGTCAGGGGGACGGTTCTCCCGCTGATACTGAAGATCCAGAGTTACTGAAGCTCCTCGCTCAGCAGTGACCTCTGAGCCGCTCAGACTGAAGAGAGGAGCTCTCACCGCTGGTGGAGGCTAGTTTGGTGGAACACAGCCACTTCCTGCTGTTACATTCATGACGTTTGAATTTGTTTTTTAACACTAAAGTGACGTTTTTATTGTATTTCGAGACACAAACACTACTGCTCTCATATATGCACATATATACAGTCCTGTGAAAAAGTTTGTGCACCCCTGGACTGATGTGGGGGTGGTGGTGGTCTGAGTGCACATATGTGAATAAATCCTCTACAGGAATTGGAGTAGGACATTTTCTGCACATTTTTACCCAGAATCTGTTTATTTACCGAGTTTAAGAAAATAAAAGCGAGTTAAATGTGCCATAACTTTTGTACATGCCACATTTTACATTTTATTTTTTCCAAGTTAAATGAAGTAAATAATCAGTGGTTGTGTGTTAGGATGTGCAGGAGTGTGTCCCTGTAGAGGGTGTGTATGTATATACACTCAAATCATCCACTGTTCATGCACAAACGTTTGGCATAAGGTCATATATGGATACGTTTCATTTGAATCACGCTCCAGATTGTAAAATCAATGTTCACCTGCTTTAGAACGTCTGTTTATTTTGTTTGTTTTTGTTAATATATTCTGTTATACAGAAACACCCAGTTTGTTTTTCACTCCTAATGCCCGTGTGTGTATATAAATATATATATAAATATGAAATATATGCATATTTAAAGTATGTGTATAGTGTATGAACAGTATCTGGTCTGTGTACATATTTAACAGTATTTAAAGCAGCCAAAAAATAATAATAATGATAATAAGTTCAAAGACGTAGACGTTTTAAATGAACCTCGAGCCTCTTGGAACAAAACGGTGATGTTTCGTCCATTTCTTCGTCCACTCTGGTCAGCGTTCGGCTCGGCCCAGCGGTTGAGAATTTGTGTGGGTGGGTTTGAGCTAACTGAGTTTTGTGTAGTGGGTTCCTTATGGAGAACCTCCATCTCAAGTAAGGCTTCAGTAGTATATGCACCACATAGATTTCCAGGTTAAGAACATTGAGAGAGCTGAGCTCAGTCAGAGTCGGGGGTCCGGTGTGAATCTGAGCTTCACTGTAGAGAAACTGACCCACTCTGATCTCTCTACAGTGGAGGTGAATGGAAGCAGGCGTCGGTTGCCATGACTACAACAACACAGATACAGCCCATAATTTCTTCTCCTAGACTTGAGTGATGATGATGATGCTGCTGATGATGCCTGATGAACGGTAATCGTGACTAGAGAATCTGACTAATGAGTTCTCTTTAGGGACTACTTTGAATAGAGAATCTGAACTAATGCAGTTCTCTTTAGGGACTACTTTCTGTAGCTGCACTACACCCTGCAGCATGTATCCCTCCACCATTTTAATGATCTGGTTCTAAAAGCAGGTTCTAGAGCCGAACTCTTCTCAGAACTCTGGTAGAACCGTGTCTCAGGCATCAGGCAGCGTCTTCATCACCATTAGGTGAAGAACTTTCTGTGAGGAGCTTTTATTATTAGAGCTTCAGACTAGGGTCTGCTTCCGTTCCGCACTAAGGGTCACTAAAGGTCAATCCCGAGAGGCCGATCAGAGTGGACGCGAAAGGGAACGCTACTGCTGACCAAATACTGCATGACGCCAGAACTAACCCGCATGTGTTACGCAGCCACACGCACACGTATGTACACACACTCGCCATATTGTCATACTGTAGTATCCATACGTCTGTACTGGAGGAGGGAGGAGGAGCGCGAGAGCAGCGTGGAGATTCAGCATCCAAATAAAGTGTATTCTTCTCTCACAGCTGCGCGAGAGAGCCTTCATTTACACTCACTCTAGTCCTGCAGTGATCACTCCGTTCACCCCAGAGTCACTCCACCATACCAGAGCCTGGAGAACCCTGGAGAACCCTCAACTCATTGTCATGTTCATGAAACCATTCCATTGTTATGAGTCAGAGAACCCGTTTTTGCTGAGTGCACACTTTTAAAAAAGGTTCTCCAGAGTTCTTGAATTTGGTAGTGGTTCTATATAGAACCATGACAAACTATTCAAATGAGTTCTTGTCTATGATGTTGAGTGGTTCTACATAGCACCAAATAACCCTTTTTGGTACTACATAGAACCTTTTTTGCTAAGACTCCAGTGTTCTTGAGGAAAGGTAATAATTCTATTTGGGGAACCTTTTTGGTACCAGAACCAACAACCAAAAAAAATATTGAGTAAGGGGTTGGTTCTACATAGAACCCTGACAGTTCAATAAACTATTGTTATGCAGAATTAGTTCTTGTCCATGATGTCAAGTGGTTCTAAACAGCACCTAATAGGGTTCCATTGTTGTACATCCATTGTAGTACTGAAAATCTTTCGGTACTACGCAGAACCTTTTTGCTAGAAATGAAGACTGATCAAGTGTTTTTGAGTAAAGGGACTGGTTTTATATGAAGAACCCTTTTTGGTACTATATAGAACCAACTCTAAAACAGTTCTTAGGTACAGGTAATGGTTCTATATAGAACCACGACAATTCAATGCACCGTTTAAATGCATAGTTATTGTCTATGATATTGAACGGTACTATGGTTCTATATAGCACCTAATTGGGTTCTATAATATTGAATGGTTCTATATAGCACCTGATAGGGTTCTATTATTGATATGAGCTAAAGAACCCTTTAGGGGTTGTCCAGAGTTCCTGAGTAAATGCAGTGGTTCTATTTGGAGAACACCTTTCTGTACTACATAGAACTAAATCAGCCATAACATTAAAACCACTGTCAGGTGAAGTGAAGAACTCTGGTGACCCGGTCTGACATGAGATGCACAGCACTTGCTGGTACTACCTAGAACCTTTTGATGAGTATACACTCTAAAAAGGGTTCTGCCAGGATTCTTGAGTAAAGAGAATGGTTCTTTATAGACCATTTGAGTGCTCGCTCTCTGTGATGGAGAGAGCAAAGTTCTATGAAAAATCTAATAGGGTTCCATGGTTGTTAAAAGCCAAAGAACCCTTTCTGATGCTGTATCGTCCCTTTTTTGATGAGCGCTCACTCTTCCTTAAAGGTTCTTAAGTAAAAGAACCATTTGAATGCTTACTTCTTGTGACCGAGAACCTCATAAAATGGTTCTATAATAAATCAAATATGGTTCCACTGTTGTTACAAGCCAGTGAAGCCTTTTCAGTACTGCGTAGAACCTTTTTTGATGAGTGTACTCTCTTTAAAAGGGTTCTTTAAGGGTTCTATATAGAACCATAACAAAGGGCTATTTAAATGCTATAGAGAACCTCATAAAATGGTTCTTTCAAGAGCTAAATAGGTTTTCACTTAGCCAAAGAACCCTTTCCGGTACTACACAGAACAGCACATATTAGGCAGGTGGTTTTAATGTTATGGCTGATTGGAGAAGGTCAGCACTGAAGGGGTTTCTGTTGCGTTGCTGTGGAAACAGACTCACTTCTTTATTGATGATGATCAGTTTAGGGCGGAGCTTCAGTGGCTGTGTGGAAATCAGATTTTATTTTTCTGCCCCGTTTGAAGGCAGACACTGATCTTAATACTGGGTCCGAGTTTCCTGATGAACGGACCAATAGAAACGCTCCAAATCTGACCTGGAGTCAGATCTGTTTCCATTGACTTCCATTGAAAGTTCAGAAGGTTTTTGGCTCCTCCTGTAAAGCTGCTGTTCTGGAGGTGTGTTCCTGTGCAGAGCTGTATCATACATTAATATATGAATAATAATAATAATAAATATAATAATAAATATAATCACGCCGTGTTTCGTCACATAAAAGCCTCTCCTTTATTAATTCATCTCAGCTGATGTTCTGTGTACATTTTCTTTTTGTAAGCAGTGAAACAGAAAAATAGAGGTAACCTGCGTACACCAGCCAGAAAACAAACAAACAAACAAACAAACGAAGCACGTTTACATTCATTTACACCCAGACACAGAGGATCAGCCAGACTGGTGTCTGATACTGGTTTTAATGGGAATAGTTTTATTCACTGCGTCTCTTAAACCAGACAACACTGCTTATAATACGAGCAGCGCTCCAAATACATCAACACATTATACACAGAGAGAGCGCGTGTGTGTGTGTGTGTGTGTGTGTTCAGGCGTGAGCACGTATGAGTGTGTGTTAGTGTACGGCTGTGTCCCAATAAGACCCCTGCGGAGAGCTGTAGTGTTCATTTCGGGAGTTATTAGGGGTGCTATTTTGTGACCTCGATATGTAGGGAGCAAAGGGTGATTTGGGATGCAGCCCCTGTGTGTGTGTGTGTGTGTGTGTGTGTGTGTGTGTGTGTGTGTGTGTAGGTCTGAGTGTGTATGAGCATTAGTATACAGCTGTGTCCCAAACGGACCCCTGCAGAGAGCTGTAGTGCACTATTAGGGTTATTTCCGGACCTCACTAAATAGTGCACTATGTAGGGAGCAGGGAGTGAGAGTCAGCCTCAGGTTCTCAGGGTGTGTGTGATTGTCAGAGTGTGTGTGTGTGTGTGTGTGTGTGTGTGTGTGTGTGTTCCTCAATACACTCTTAAAAAGCGGTTCTTCCAGGTTCTCTAGTGAAGACAGTTTAAAGAACCTTTGGAATGTTTCCTCTCAGTGCTGGAGAACCTAAAAAAAGGGTTCCACGTGGGATCATTTTCAGCACGGCGTAGAACCTTTTTGGTTGAGAGAGAACATTGTGAATAAATGGTTCTTCTTGAGTAAATGGAATGGTTCTATCTGGAACCATGATAGAGAACCTTATTAAAATGGTTCTATTAAGCAACAAATTGGGTTTTGCTGTTACGAGCCGAAGAACCTTTTCTGGTACTACATAGAACCCTTTTTCTAACAGAGTACCCTCTAAAAAGGGTTCCTGAGTAACAGAACCATCCGGGTGCTTACTCTGAATGATGGAGAACCTCCTTAAAATAAAAGTGCAGAACAGGGTTCCACTGTCGTTACAAGCCAAAGAACCCTTTTCAGTACTGAAGCACAAAATCACTCTGAAGGGTTCCTCTGGGTTCTTGAGATAATGGTTCTATCTAGAACCCTAAAAACATGGTCCATGCCTACATGGTTCTCTTTAATAAAGGGTTCCACTAAAGAACCCTATTTAGTAGTATATAGAACCTTTTTGTTTAGTGTACGAGTGTGTGTGTGTGTGTGTGTGTGTATGCGCGCGCGCTCGGGCACGTCAGCATCAGCACACCGGCCTGGCCGGCACGTGCATCATGGCAGCGCGCGCGCTTTCCGCCGTGTGGCACCTGCTCAGGTGCGCGCTCAGTCCGTGCGCGCTGTAGAGGGAGGGACAGAACTCCACCCCCCCGCCCACAGCCCCCCCGATTCCTCCTACACTCACCCCCCCAACTCCGATCCCCACACCTACATGCGCGCTCCCGGGCCAGAGGGCGCGCTCTTCTGCGCCACCTCCTCGTGCTCCCGCTGGCACTCCTCCGGTCGTGGCGCGCGCGCGTCCTCCGCACAGTCCACACGTGAACCTCCTCCCCTGCTCGGCCTCGTGCGCGGAGGTGGTCGGGGTGGCGGTTGCGGTCAAGTGCTTCCTCAGGTGCGCGTGCGCGTGCGCGCGGAACGTCCTGCTGCAGTAGCAGTCTTCCTCCTCCTCCTCCTCCTCCTCTTCCTCTCCAGGTCCCGCGTGCTTGCTCGCGTGCCTCCTGCTGCTCGCGTTCTCTTTGCCCTCCTCCTTGTTGTCTTTGCTCTGCGCGTGCTGCTGCTGCTGCTGTTTGTTGTTGTTGTTTTTGTTGTGGTGTTGGTGGTCCGCGTGCTGCTGCGCGTGCTGTTGTGGTTGTTGCTGGGTCTCGCGCGGTCTGTGCCAGCGGCGGTGTGATGCTAAGTTGGCGGGGCAGCTGAACACCTTGGCGCACTCGGGGCACCGGTACTCCACGCGAACGATGCGCGAGCACCGGTGCTGCGCGAGCGCGAACGGGTCTGCGTACTCTTCCTTGCACAGCTGGCAGATGAACTCGCGCAGGGGGCGCGCGCCACCGGACCCACCTGATCCACCGGACCCGCCGGAACCGGAGCTCCCCCCTGCATGCGCGCGCCCCGGCCCGGGACTCCTGCTGTCCTTCTCCCTCCGGAGGATCGCGAGCCCCAGCACGGGGGAGGTAGACTCCTCGTCCTCCGCGCTCAGGTGATGCTTGCGCGCGACCCTCACGGGCTTTTTCCGGCTCCGCGCGGTCCCGAGGCGCTCGCGATTCTCCGCGTGGCCCTGATGATGCTGTTGTAGCAGCAGAGCGCGCGCCACGGAGCTCGCGCTGAGCGGGAACGACTCGGCCACGGCTGGAGAGCGCGCGGGGAAGAGCTGCTGCTGCTGCTGCTGCTGCTGCTGAAGATGATGATGGTGGTGGTGGTGATGAAGATGAAGGTTAGGAAGAGGGTGATGATGAGGATGATGATGCTGTGGCTCCTCGCGAGGATGATGAAGGTCGGGCTGCTCGTGCACCTTTTGGTGCCGCTCTTCTTGCGCGCGCACCGGCGGACCGTCTTCTGGAGCGCGTGCACTTGGGTGCACGGTGGCTGTCACCGTGCTCGTCTGCTCGTGCACGTGGTTCTCGTCCTCGCGCGCTCTGTACACGGCCCCGTAAGGCGCGCGCCTGCTCCTCTTCACCAGAAAGCCGCGCGGCATCTCGAGGTCCACGAAGTCTGAGCGCGCGCAAGAGGAGGATGAGGGTGGCGCTGCTGATGCTCTGTCCGCGCTCCACGCGCGTGTGCATGTGTACGCGCGTGTGTTTATCTTGCAGGGTTTGAGGTTTTTATCTGCTGCTCTCAGCCAATCAGCGCGCAGACACGAGTGGGCGGGGTTACGCTAATGAGATCATCCGGGCACTGAGGCAGTATAGCGCCTCAGCCCTGCTGTCAGCTTCAGGACCAGTCTCCAGACTAAGCCTGCACTCACCGTCAGCGCGGTAGACTGGGACTAGTCTTAATCCTGTTGGCTGAGCTGAGCTGATCCCCCAACCCTGGACTTACCGAGGCTCATTCTGCCAAATCAATAAGAACAGGGATTTCAGAGAAGTGATAAACAATCAGAATAATCGATATTCACTTCTATAGCTGCTTTATTCAATATAGCTATTATTATTATTATTATTATTATTAATAATAAAATAAATGAAAATGTTTTGTTTTATAATAAAAGTAGTTATTTACAATATAAAACATTTTATTAAAGTATTATAAAATGATTAGTAATTATAAAAATATATAAAATAAACATCAAATAATCGATTTCTATATTTTATATTAAACATTTTTACTTTGTAAGAAATCGATTAATTTGCACTTGATAATCGATAGTTTAAATGAACTTCATTAATTAGTTAATTAATATGCAAATATTAAAAACAAAATAAATCGTGTTTTTAAGTGTAAATTCATCAATTAATTACTAAGACGTTCATATAATCATTTGTATTAAACGAATAATCGTTTTAATTAGTGAAGCATGAATTAATTTGCACTTTATAAACATTTATTTACATTTTATTACATTTGATAAGGTTTTACTGGACAATTATTTAATAAATGACTAAAACTGCATAAATAAATAATAAATAAATCGATTTAAAAGTGTGAACTATTCGATTTATTACTAATTTAAGCTCAAATAATCGTTTGGATACAATAAATAATCACTTTACTTAACAGACATTAACATGTTTTATTTCTATCAGAATTAATAAAATTATCTGTTTGTTACTTAAACATAAAATAAATTAAAAACCAAAAATGAATCAGATAGAAAAGAATAATTAATAATTAATTACATTTACAAAATGCCTGATTTAGTAAATAGTTTAAAGTAATAAAAAGCTTTATAATGTTTAACTATTTACAGTGATTTATTACATGATTCGTATTGAAATGGATGACCAGAGATAATTGATTTATGACATCATAATTTGTTTTATTTATATATTATTTAATTATTCACTATTTTGTTTTATTTTATACACATACACTCATCTTTCTCTGCCTCATTCACCCACACACACACACACACACACACACACACACACACAGTTATATGATGTTAAATGTTTTATATTAAATTATGATTTAATATTATATTGTCAGTTTGTAACTTATTGTAAATTTAAAATATATTGGAACACACACACTCTCTCTCTCTCTCACACACACACACACACACACACACACACACACACAGAGGAGGGTGGGAAAAGGAAGCCGGCTGCCGTTATTCCTCCTTCATTGCTCTGATAAGATCAGCTTCATTCATTCGTCTACTGATCAGTGTCAGAGTGGACCTGAGTGGACCGGAGTGGACTGGAGTGGACCGGAGTGGACCTGAGTGGACCTGAGTGGACCGGAGTGGACCGGAGTGGACCTGAGTGGACGCTACTCATTCATTTACCTCCTCATTTATTCATTTGTCTCTGAGAGCTGTTCATCTTCATTTATATGGAGGGTTCTCAGACCAGCTGGGACACACACACACAGATATGTGTGTGTGTGTGTGTGTGTGTGTGTGTGTGTGTGTGTGTATTTATTGATATATTCATGTTAGGGATGTAATGGTGTCTGATAAATGCGACTGATGTTAATGTGTGAGTTTAATACAGTAATCAATATCTTACAGATACAGAAATGAGAGATAATACACTGTTTTATCAGCAAACATCAAACACTGCCCCCCCTCCCAACACAGTATAATACACTGATTCAATACAGTAACAAACATTTCTACAAATTGTGATACTTATATGATTAAGATATATAATATATATATACATTTTAAAACATGATAAATGAATATGAGACATTATGATGCAATATAGTAAAGTATTATACATAAAGACTGAATATGAATACACTACGATAAATTATGATAGAATATAGTACAGTATGATGTTTAAAATATAGTGCATCATTTAGATTTCGCATTTTGATTCAGTATGATACATAAGGACGCAATTCAATACATTCTAATACAATAAAGTACAGTATGATACATAAGGACGCAATTCAATACATTATAATACATTATGATACATTCTAATAAAATAAAGTACAGTATGATACATTATGATACATTATGATACATTCTAATACAATAAAGTACAGTTTGATACATTATGATACATTCTAATACAATAAAGTACAGTATGATACATTATGAGACAATAAAGTACAGTATGATACAGTATGATACATTCTAATACAATAAAGTACAGTATGATACATTATGATACAATAAAGTACAGTATGATACAGTATGATACATTGATACATTATGATACAATAAAGTACAGTATGATACATTATGATACAATAAAGTACAGTATGATACATTATGATACATTCTAATACAATAAAGTACAGTATGATACATTATGATACAATAAAGTACAGTATGATACATTATGATACATTGATACATTATGATACAATAAAGTACAGTATGATACATTATGATACATTCTAATACAATAAAGTACAGTATGATACATTGATACATTATGATACAATAAAGTACAGTATGATACATTATGATACATTCTAATACAATAAAGTACAGTATGATACATTATGATACATTGATACATTATGATACAATAAAGTACAGTATGATACATTATGATACATTGATACATTATGATACAATAAAGTACAGTATGATACATTATGATACATTCTAATACAATAAAGTACAGTATGATACAATATGATTCATTATGATACAGTATGATACATTCTAATACAATAAAGTGCAGTATGATACAGTATGATACATTATGATACATTCTAATACAATAAAGTACAGTATGATACAATATGATTCATTATGATACAGTATGATACATTCTAATACAATAGAAGTACAGTATGATACAGTATGGTTCACCTCAAACAAACTAAATCACTCAGTTGAGCTGGAATTCCAACAGGAATCAGGTGAATAATGAAGAGCTGGGTTAAGGCGGGGTCATCACTACCTCACTGCAGTCACTGAACAGCTGTCTTGGTATCAGGTGATATATTCTGTTTACTCAGGACAGCATGTTTTCCCCTCAGATCCTCTTCATGTGTTGGTGAATTCAGAGAGTGGACTGAGCGTCTGACTCTCTGACCGGCCGTCTCACTGATTCCTTGATTAGAAGGGTCCTTAGTCTGAACTAAGGCTGAGTAGTTCAGCACTCTCCGGACGGACAGCTCCCCCATCGCTCATTCACATCCTGCCGTCCTGAATCACACCTCAGTCTGATCTTTCTCATTTAAACCTCCTCAACTGATCCTCCTCCTATGATCCTCCTCATCTGATCCTCTTCTTTTGATCTTTCTCTGATTCTCCTCATCTGATCCTCTTCTTTTGATCTTTCTCGTTTGATCCTACTCCTCTGACCTTGCTCATCTGACTCCACTCCTCCATTCCTCTTCATCTGATCCTTCTCATCTGATTTTTCTCTTCTAATCCTTCTATGATTTTCCTCCTCCGATCCTCCTCATCTGATCATCCTCCTCCTCTGCTCCACCTCCTCTGATCCTTTTTTGATTGTTCTCCTCTTCTGATTCTTCTAATCGGATTCCACTTCTCTGATCCTTCTCCTCTGATCCTCCTCCTCTGATCCTCCTCCTCTGATCCTCCTCATTTCACTGTTCAGTAACTTCATATTCTGCATCCGACTGTAGGTACACATTCCTGACGTATGGTCACTGCTGTGGACACTTTTATGTACACTCTAATGGGCACTCTTATGGGAACTCTTATGTACACTCTTATGGGGACTCGTATAGGCACTCTTATGGGGACTCTTATGGGCACTCTTATGGGGACTTTTAAGGACACTTCTATGGGC
>NC_132887.1:986319-1053819 GCF_030463535.1 Salminus brasiliensis
CTGAGGCCTTCAGAAAGAAGGGTGGAGATGTTGTAGAGGAGTCTGTAGAAGGAAGGGGTTTAAACAGATCTCAGAACAGTAAGAAATCAGACGCTGTTCCACCGTCCACTAAATCATCTACAAGAGGAACAGCTGACCAGCATGACCAGATCAGAACCTCAAGATGAGTAAAGAAGACTCCAACAGTCCTGAAATCTCCTCCCAGTAGCAGGTAGATCTCACCACTGTTGATGTTACAGTCCAGCATCTACCATCAGAACGAGAGCAGACAGGTTAGATCTTCATGAGAAGTGAGCAAGGAAGGTTTGTCAGACCAAGACCAGGACCTGTGGAACAATGCTCTTCAGACAGATGAGTCTTAAGTCTGACCCTGGTGTTTTTAGGCAGCATGGTTTCCTTCTCACACTCCTCCAGTAGAATGGGGTTTCCCATCCCCGGTGCCTTAAATGTGCCAAGAGCTCTAAACGTCCTGTCCAGTGATCATGATGGACTACAGCTGGTAGATTATCTGTGTTTCCATTAAAAGCGTTTGATTGACAGCACTCGTTGGACTGACCAACTCACAGTACAATGGCAAAGTCTGAGGAGCTCAGAGCAGATCTAGATCTAGATTTATTCGGGAACATCTCTTAGAACCAGCGCTAAACAGTTCCAAGATCAGCCACTTTACCAGGGTCTGGAGGAAGACCCTTCACCCTCAGCTGAGAGGAGCTTGGTTCGGATGGCCGGGAGGATGGATCATTTGGACTGGAACTGGGTCACCAGTGCTGTTTGCTACAGTTTACACTTCCATTACTTGTTACCTCATAGCTCCAGGGCTAATTGGTGGGTATAAGCTTCCATTACGTATTAGCCACATTAGCCTCATTGCTCAGGTGCTAACTGGTGGGTATGAGCTTCCATTACTTGTTAGCCACGTTAGCCTCATAGCTCCAGTGCTAATTGGTGGGTATAAGCTTTTATTACTTGTTAGCCACATTAGCCTCTCAGCTCCAGTGCTGTGTGTTAGACCTTCCGTTGCTCCATAGCTACATTATCATCATCGCGTCCGTACCAAACTAAACAAGCACCAAACACGACTTTAAAGAGAGGAAACCTTCACTTCAAAGCATTGTTGTTGGCCTGTAGCTGCTAATTAACTGTAATTGAGTTGAATCATGTTGGTTAGTGTTAAAAAGTCTGAAGGAATTCAGGGGCTGGTCTGAGGCTGGTTAGCCAAGCCGAGACGAAAGTGCTGCATCTGGAGCTTCAGGACTGAAGGGCTGGAGCGTAGCTTCCCCAGCAGCACCAGATACAACCTAACTGCCAGTCTGCTGTGGGAAGCGTTCAGGAACAGTTCTGTTATTCAGAAGATTGAAGATGAACGGCACAGTGTGGCATTCAGGCTCTTCAGTATGCAAATTCCTCCAGAGCGAGTTTAAACAGGTACCGCTCGGCAGCCGTGTACCTGGCAGGAGCTCTAAAGCTGTTACTCTCATTTAATTTAAGCAAATCAAACGTTCGAGTTTGTCTGGAGGATCTTTAAGAACCAACTGAAGATAGGAGGGTTTAGTGTGTGTGTGTGTGTGTGTGTGTGTGTTTTCATGTTCAGTACATAAATGTTATGCATTTATTTTATTAATAATTGTATTATTATTTCATATATGCACACACACATTACATACACTATATGGACAAAAGTATTTGGACACCTGTTTATTCACTGTTTCTTCTGAAATCAAGAGCTGATCCTGCTGTTGTTGGAGTAACTGTCTCTACTGTCCAGAGAAGAAGACTTTCTACTAGATTCTGGAGCAGAGCATTGCTGTGAGGATTTGATTGCATTCAGAAACAAGAGCGTTAGGGGGGTCAGGATGTTGGATGATGATGAGCCCAAAGCATGATACAACCGCCCCCATGTTTAACAGTTGGACAGGGGTTCTTTACATGAATGCATTCTCTAAACATAGCTTTCCTCATTATGGGCAAAACATTCTGTTTGACCTGTGCCAGTCCACAGGACTTGAATCCAGAATGCATCAGGCTTGATTAAACGTCTGATGCTGAATTTTGCAGCGAGGCCACAGGAAACATTCTCCACCGAAGGCTGAGTCGCTGCACAGTAGAACAGTTGATTGCGAAGAAGCCACAGGTCTAATAAACTTTCAAAGCTCAAATCTTTTGGGGTGCTCAAACTTTTGCATGGTGCTCTTTGCCTGTTTTTATTTCAAAATTATACAGAACATCTTCATCTTTATGGCTTTTGAAGATCAGTTTGTAGAAATGAAAGCTCTAGGGAAAGTTCTACCAGGAGACTCCAATGCAGCCAATCAGCCGCTGCCACCTGTGTTAAAAAGTCCTCTAATCACATGTTTTTTCCGCTGCTTTCCAAAATGACGTCACATCTCCCCCATCTTCCTCTCCACCGCCACCAGTTTGGTCCAGACGGATGCCCAGGTGTAGGCTCCGCCCCCTGCCTCAAAGTTCGGCAGGATCTGCAAGAGTCCAGATGGTGCAAGACCTGGGCTGATGACGAGGCCTAACGCCAAAGACGACCAACAGCTCTAACTTTTTGACTGCGTCATGTCTTCAGTGTCCTCTGGTAGAGCTTAAACATCATTTCTAAAATGGAATTAATAGAAATGTAATTTTCCTGTGAGGTAAAAGTTACAACACCCTATGCCCTCATAGCCCCCCCCCCCCCCCCCCCCAAATATCTTCAGTCAGATGTTTCCTAGAATGATCTACAGTAACTGGGAGAGAGTTTCCCACTCCTTGATGCAGAAATCTCTCAGCTGTGTGATGGTTCAGCTTCGGCTTTTAGACAGATGCTCTCACATTTTCCTCAAACTTCCTCTGATACAGTAAAGAATTCCTACTGGATTCTATGATGGAGAACTTTCCAGACCTACTGCAGACGAGCCCCCCAAACCAGGACATCTCCACCTCTATATTTCTTGTGCTCAAATGCTGAGTCTGGTTTACGCCAAACATGTCCTCTATTACTGCGTCCAAATAATTCTGCTTTTTATTAATCTGTCCAAAGCACATGGTTCCACAGGTCCTGGACTTGGTCTAGGTGTTCTCTGGAGAACTTTAGTCTCCTCCCATGAAGATCTAACCTGTCTGCTCTTGAGATCTACCTGCTACTGGGAGGAGATTTCAGGACTGTTGGAGTCTTCTTTACTCATCTTGAGGTTCTGCTGTTGGGCTGATCTTGCTGGGACGGTCATGATCTGATCTGGTCATGCTGGTCAGCTGTTCCTCTTGTAGATGATTTAGTGGACAGTGGAACAGCGTCTGATTTCTTACTGTTCTGAGATCTGTTTAAACCCCTTCCTTCTACAGACTCCTCTACAACATCTCCACCCTTCTTCCTGAAGGCCTCAGAGAGCTCTCTGGATCTGACCATGATGGTTATCTTCATCATCCCTCACTTCAACCATCAAGATCAGACCAGACTAAACATCTGAGGTTTAAATCAGACTCCAGAATAATCCTCTCCAACCATGCAGCTGATCTTCTGATTCTAGACAATTCTTCTTGTGGGAGTTTAGTTAGATTACCTCCATCTCTCAGTGAAGATCACATGGAGATCAAACACACAGATGTTTCATGGGGTGTCCAAACTTTTTCCACATGGCTCTCTCTATATATATACTGTATATATACATATGCTTCATGTGCGTATAGTGCATATATGACCCCAAGTCCTGAGAGGGTATCAAAACAAACGTGTGTATGTGTGTGTGTGTGTGTGTGTGTGTGTGTGTTGTCTAACAGAGGAAGAAGTTGAGAAACTGGTCAGTCCACTGTTTCCCCACCGGCGCGCTGGCTGTGAATGTGTTGGTGGATGAAGGCCCAGATTTTCTGTTCTAATGCTTTGTGAACTTCGTGTGCCAGGATGTCCGCTCCAGCCCGGCCGAGCAACTCCCATACGGGACGTTTCAGACAGAATGTCCCGTATCAGATTAAAGGCGACAGAAGCTTCCTCCTAACACGGCCTAACACCCAACTGCACTTTCTGTTCTGTGACGTCGAGACGCCAGAACACCCTTTTCTTATCAGCTTTGCGCACATTCACGCTCAAACTGCAAGTGGCGTTCAGCAGCGTTCACATGTTCAAACTGCTTCACATGTTCATTCCAACACAGACAAAAAGCCATCAGTCATCCAGGAAACAGCTGTGCTCATGTCTTCTGTCCATATTTACAGTGTATCCCTTCTCTTCAGCATCATTTTAATGTCACTGTGCAGCTCATCCCTGTTTTAGTCTGATTTATCTTAGATCATGTGGAGAATCTCATTACACAACAATTATACATATATTCATAAACACTACTGCCCATATTTCTGTACACTGGACTTATTCATGCCTAGCCCTCCCTGATACACAACATACTGTCACACACTGTGTTTATTCTGTATGATAACAATACACTTTAATATCTACACTTTCACACACAAATCTATACATGTATGTATGTTTACTGACCTAGATCTTGTTATATTTACCATGCAATATACGGACAAAAGTATTGGGACACCTGCTCATTCACTGTTTCTTCTGACATCAAGAGTATTAAAGAGTTGATCCTGCTTCTGTTGGAGTGACTGTCTCTACTGTCCAGAGAAGAAGACTTTCTACTAGATTTTGGAGGAGGAGCATTGCTGTGAGGATTTGATTGTATTCAGCAACAAGATTGTTAGTGAGGTCAGGATGTTGGATGATGATCACCTATTCCACCTCATCCCTAAAGTACTGGATGGAGCTCCTCCACCATCATCATTCCAGAGAACACAGCTCTTCCACTGCTCCACAGCTCCTCAATGCTGGGGGGCTTTATACCCCTCTAGCCCACGCCTGGCATTAGGCAGCATGGAGCCGATAGGGTCATGATGTTGATCTGCTCCAGAGAGTCCTATTCTATTGGCAGTACTTCTTCTCTACAGGGACTAGACAAGCTGTGTGTGCATGTGTCTGAATGCATTCATTAGAATGGGTGTCCACAAATATTTGGACATATAGTGACTATTAACCTAATGACTTTTTATTCATCTTTCTTAGCACTAAAAACCCAGAAAATAGGATTTAATGAATTTGTAGGGGCTGTTTTGTCTGTGCTAGGTCCTGATGGACGCACATGTCAGTGAAAACTCCTGTATTTGTAAAATATTTATTGGGTTTAAGCAACAAATCGCTTTACTTGGTCTGTTCTTATCTGTTATTAAGCAACGCAGCTGATTGCCCTCAGATTTGAGCTCCAGTCCCACAGTCTCCACTGCAAATGTCTGCTATGGTGTAACGCCTGTTTCTGCAGCGCAGTTACGGTTGCTGTGGAGTGTGTATGTGCGTGCATGTATGTGTGTGTGTATGGGTGTGTGTGTGTATTTGGGTTTTGCCCTGGTTATGTACAATACTGCCTCATTGCTGCTACTTGTGCAAACAGGCCTAGTGTGCTTCCTTAGAAACAGTCCACTATTAGCACAGTGTTACAGTCAGGAACCACAACACACAAGCGAGCGCACACACACACACACACACACTCACTCTGCGGAGTTTCCCACGCCACCAGCCACATTATTTACATTAAACATGAGCTTTTTTTGGTGAATGTGTGCATCATACAACATTCTGCTTTTGCTTCATCCTTTTTTAGGCCTACTTTGAATGTCTAGTCAAAGCAGGGCGCGGTGCTTTTCTGATGATTTTTTACAGTGGTCATGATGCAGGTTTGCCAAGCAGCTTTTAGTGCATTAAAAACATTCTAGGAATGATTTAAAATTCAATATATTTATATATAATTCAAAATATAAAACTTTTAGTGTCTACCAGCCTCGCAAGTGTAAACAATAGCCAATGCATTTCTGATTATTTTATTACGCTGCATCATATAAAATTGTGCACCAACATTTTGTAATTATTGTTATTATTTGTTCATTATTGTGTCAATGCAATAATTTTTACTGCATTAAAAACATACATTAAGATGCAGTGTTAGTGGACACAGTGCAGCAGCACCGCCACTGAGGCTGGAGCTGGATTTTTTACAGGGTTCCCAGCTCTGATAGTGCATCCTGCTTGATAAAGTGCAGAAATTTCCCCAAACTCCTGGACAAATTCCCTGCAGACAGTTCAGACGTCAATCAAGCCTGGAAATCCCCCACCCTGTGGCGCAAAGCCACACCCACTCCCCGTAACCCCGCCCCCGCCTGGCTGACTTTAACACCCCTGTGGCTGAACGCTCGCCACTCTAGTGCGCGCACAGCTACAGGAGCAGCACCGTCAGCAGTATGGATCTTTACCGAGGCTCCAGAACCAGCCAGATGGATTATAACCCCGAGGGTCGAGGTCCAAAGGCCGGGAAAGCTTTGCCCAACAACGACGAACGTCTGGACAGTGGACTGGACTCTCTTAAGGAGGAGGAATACATCGAAGTAGCCGCGGATCTCAGGCGGCTGCGCCTCCAGTGCGCCCCGCAGTGCCCCCCGGAGCAGGAGGGCGCGGAGTGGAAGCGAGAAGTGACCGAGGATGGCGACACGTAAGCGGCTTTGGTTTTATGAAGGGGTCGGTCGGTTTGGGAAGGGTTTCTAGAATCTCTAAGCAAAGTGAGGCACGTAAATGCACCCGTCCAGCACTAGCTACCTGCGATATTAATGAAGTGCAAGCTTTTAAAGAGCCTGTTGCTGTTTACAGGGAAGTGACCAAATGGAGAACAGGACTTTTATTTTGCCTTTTCGTTTCGATCGACTGGAAAGTGCAAGAATTGCACAGAAACAGCCTTAAAAACGCACAAATGCAGCTTTCATTGACGTTGCAGAGGTTATTTTAGTGCTGGGAATTTGCAGACTTTTACAGCGGGGTGAGAAAGTGTGCGCGAGCAGCTTTCTGCAAAAGTCCTGCAAAGCAATCCAGCCGTTTTAGCTTTAAAAGTGAAAACGTGGAGGTTAGGATTTAATTTGAGGGGTTTTTAAGTGCTTTAATTTTTTCAAAATATATATTTTTAATACTAATAATAAAGGTGCACAACTTTTTTTTTTTTTTTTTTTTGCTCTCGGAGATGAGGGACTTTTGTTATGCAATCAAAGCTTAAAAATAATAAAAGTGATAATAAAAGTGATAATAAAAATAAAAAAAGTGATAATGAAAGTGATAATAAAAGTGCACAATTTTTTTTAAATTATTTTATTTTATTTTATTTTTTGCTCTCGGAGATGAGGGACTTTTGTTATGCAATCAATGCTTAAAAAAAATATACAAAAAATACAGCCTGTTTACATGACCTACCTAATGCCCCCCAAAAATGCAGAAATGTGCCTCAGGCGCCAGAATGCAGCTGCTGCTCCATTTAAGGTGGAGAGGGTGATCCTCTCTCCGCCACGTAGCAGCTTTCTAGTTTAGTGTCAGTAGTGGGGAAGTGAGGGTCAGTGATGGTTTGCTGTAAGTTCTTGGATTGCACAACTCATTTTTATGATATAGCACACACACACACACACACACACACACACACACACACACACACACACACACGCACGCACGCACGCGCGCGGCGAGGCAGAGGTCCCAGTGTAAACAGGCCTGCATGCAGCGCTGCGGAAAGTCCCGGGCTGACTGCCAGGAATCCACAGCTGCGCATGCGCAGTGTGTACAGTACAGCAGTGTAAGTGTGTGCATGTTTCTTATCAAGTTCCTCTCTTCTCATTTGTCTTTTTAAAGGTATTTACATCTCGCCGTCATCCACGAGGCCCAAGATATGGCCATCAAGATGATCGACATGTCAATCAACGACCCTTTCCTCAACCAGCAGAACTACCAAAGACAGGTAGAAGGTCCACACTTACTTGATTAAGCCCAGATTACATTGGATTGCATTGCAATTATATTTGCATATATGCATATCTTAAAGCTATGTTTAACTTATTAACCTTTCGTCCTTTCCAAACGCAGACAGCGCTGCACCTGGCCGTGGTCACTGAGCAGCCTCAGGTGGTCGAGCGCTTGCTGAAGGCCGGCTCAGACCCAACGCTGGTGGACAACAATGGCAACACGGCGCTTCACGTCGCCTGCCGCACAGGTTCTCTCACATGCTTCAGCCTTCTGACCCAGAACTGCCCTGACCAGCTCCCAGCCATTCTGCAGACGCCCAACTACAGCGGTATGTGTCTGCTGCACTGTTTTCCGAGGATTTTACCTTTATCTGGCACTGATGATTAGCTGGTGCTCATTATTGGCTTTGTTCCTCAGGTCAGAAATGCCTACACCTGGTTGCCCTTCATGGCTACCTCTCACTGGTGGAGAGCCTGATCTCTCTCGGAGCAGATATCGATGCACAGGTAGGTCTGCTTACACCACCTTACTTCATTTAACCCCTTGAAACCCTCTGAAGAGCTGTAAATGATTCCAGACTATGTTCAGAATGCTAATATTCTGCATCATTTGTGCCTGATCAGGAGCAGTGTAACGGTCGGACAGCTCTCCACCTAGCCGTGGACCTCCAGAACCCGGAGCTGGTAAAGCTCCTGGTCAGCAAAGGTGCCGACGCGAACAGCCTGACGTACGGAGGCCACACGGCGTACCATCTGACCTACGGCCGGCAGAATGAAGAAATTCAGAAGGTGCTTTACGATCTTACGTCGAGAAACCTCCGAGAGCTTCCTGACAGCGAGTCCGAGGACAGCGAGGATGACTACGAGCAGGACTATGAGGAAGACTCGATGTCTGATGATGAGGTGTGTGTCATCTGTGGTCCTCGGTTTCATTTCAGAGATTCACTCATAACTGGATAGTCCAGTTCCAGCACTGATTAACACACAATAGTCAACCTAATTGAATACCTGGTGAATCGATTACCTGGTGAAGGTGAATCGAATCAGTCTGATTTGAATCAATCTGCCCTTGGTGACCCCAGTCCCTTTCCTGCTTTCCGAAGCTCAGGGTCGCTTATACCTGTTCTTTTCTCCCGCAGATGTACGACGATATTAAAGTGATGGGGCAGAAATAGAGAAGAGTTCGGCGGAGGTTCGGAGAGATCCGGAGTGATGAAAAGTTGAGCAGAAGAACGTCTGTTTGTGCCAAAACGGCATCCAGGATCGACCAGCGGCACCCACGGGCACAGGAGGCCAGGGGTCAGTGGTCACGCGGGTAGAAGACTTCAAGTGCCTTCAGACGAAGAGCAGGATGAGAAGGTTTCCAAAGGATTGAGAGAATAGCGGACGAGGAACGCTGGAGAGAAGCCGGCAGACGGACAGTTGGCTCTTCATGATAGACTTTGATGACGTTCCTGTGGAAAATCTTTAACCTGCTGTACTGTTAGAGTACGGTGTAACATATTGTGTATAAAGACAGATCTATTTTTATATGGATAAATGTGTACAGACGTGTGTGTGCGCGTGTGTGTGTGGAAAAATACAATTGTAAATTTTTCCCTTTTTTTTTTTTGGTGGAAAATCCCAGAATGCTCCAGTAAATTAAAACCCTGAAACTGCAAAGTACATTTTGTTCCTCTTTGAGTGTTTTTGCAGGGAGGGGAGGGTGGGGAGGAGCCAGGCGTGTGTGTGTGTGTGTGTGTGTGTGTGTGTGTGTGTGTGTGTGTGTGTGTGTGTGTGTGTGTGTGTGTGTGTGTGTGTGAGGGAGAAGTGTTTGTAATAGAAGAGCTTGTACTCCATCAGCTGAGCACAGTGGAATTTCCTGTGGGGGGAAGGGGCGCTCAGACTGGATTGGCAATGCTGAAAATTCCCCATCCGAGTCACAGCTTCCCGAATTCCAGCCGCAAGAGGCTTCATGGAACTCGTTAGCCGCTATCCTTCCAATCTCAACGTGACGAATGATTAGTCAACTGTTTTTCTTAGAACCGTTTTCTCCCGTTAACCCTCGAACCCGGCCGGGAGAGAAGCCTCCCCTTAGCTTACTTCCACAGATTCCTCTGAAAGGCCCTGAGGCTTTACTACACTGTAATTACATGGGACACAACTCTGAGGCGGGGTTATGATTATATAGGACTAGTGGCTCCTGAGATTGATTGTTTATTTATACGGGTCTGATCTGTATGATTCAATTAAATCAAAATCTAATCTGGTTAATGTAAATTTAACTCCTAAGTCTATAAGTATAAGTCTGTGCAAGCCTGGCCTTCATGGTTCAATTAAGTCTAATCTAGTTCAGTTAAGTCTAAGTCTGATCTATAACATTCAGTTGAATCTTAATGCAATATCTGATTAAGACTAAAATTAATCTTTTTTAGTTTAGACTAAGTCTAATTCTAAGTCAATTAAGTAAGTATATTTAAGTCTGATCTTTATGGTTTCTATTTAAGTAGATGCAGTTCCGTTTAGTCTAAATCTAATATATAGTTGAAGTTGAAGTCTGATCTTAATATTTCAGTAAAGTTCATTTTAAGTCTATATGTTTCAGTTTAGTTTAAGTCTTTAGAGATTCATGGTTTAATTCTGTCTACATTAAGTCTAATCTATGTGGTTCAGTTAAGTCTGTAAAAGTCTAATCTGGTTAATGTAAATTTAACTCCTAAGTCTATGTGGTCTATAAGTCTGTGCAAGCCTGGCCTACATGGTTCAATAAAGTCAAAGTCTAATCTAGTTCAGTTGAGTCTAAGTCTGATCTATAACAGTCAGTTGAATCTTAATGCAATATGTGATTCATTTTAGTCTTAATCTGTTTCAGTTTAGACTAAGTCTAATCTATGTGGTTCAATTAAGTAAGTCTGATCTTTATGGCTTCTATTTAAGTAGATGCGGTTTAGTTTAGTCTAAATCTAATCTCTATGGTTCATTTTAAGTCTATATGGTTCAGTTTAGTGTAAGTCTAAGATATTTATGGTTTAGTTACCTCTACATTACGTCTAATCTACGTGGTTCAGTCAGGTCTATTTAAGTAATCTCTAAGGTTAGTTTAAGTTAAAGTATTTTATATTTAAGTCTAATCTAGTTCCGTTTAGTCTTAATATGGTGTATATGATTCAGTTTCAAGTCTAATCTATGTGGTTCATTTTAGTCTAAATCTGTGTGTTTCAGTTTAGACTAGGTCCAATCTATAGGGTCCAGTTAAGGCTAAGTATATGTAAGTCTGATCTTTATAATTCAGTTAGGTCTATTTTAGTCTAATCTGTGGTCATTTCTATGGTTCAATTAAGTGTAAGTCTAGTTAAGTCTGATCTATAAGCTTCAGTCAATTGAAGTAAAAATGACAGTATGTGGATCAGTTAACAGGTCTGACTGCATTCTAATAAAGCATTAATAATTAAATTTACATTTATGGCATTTAGCTGACGCTCTTATCCAGAGCGACTTACAAGATTACCTGTATTACAGAGGAGGGCCAGTGTAGTGTTAGGAGCCCAAGGACTCTTATTGGTGTAGAGCAGCATAGTCACCCAGACCAGGAATTGAACCCCAGTGTCCCACGTGGTGTGGTAGCTCAGTGGCAGACAGTGGTGTTATCTGTTGCGCCACACCAACCACAATAATAAATAATAAGTAATAATAAGTAATTAATAATTCAGTACTGCAGTAAATGTTATATTTGATGTTAAATATTTTGAAACTAAATACCTATATAACTACAACTACACACACACATAATCATGTATCTCCAGTTTTGTTGCGTTTCCTTTTTTTCGGCTAATTTAAAAGCGCTGTCTGATCTTCATACTGTGTATTGTCTGATATTTTAATTCCCTCCATTAGAAAAAAGTTGTTCAAATAGGAAGCAAGTATCGATTAGCTCAGAAATACACTATTAATACAATAAATGCATTTTCATATGTATTAATTACAGCAGGGAGGAATGTTCCAAGTGTACTGGGTGGATTGGGAGTAACCCCCTCGCCCCACCTTTAGAACCTATGGTTCATTCTTATCAGGCTGTCAGGCTGACAGCTCTGACTGTGAGACTGTGATCTCAGCCCCCAGCCTGCTGCCCTGACTTCCCTTTACAGTAAGCGCAGACGAAAGGTGGTGTGTGGTTTAGATGATTTGAATACAAACCTGCGCTCAGTGGAAGGGGCTGCACCTCCGGCTGGGCTTTATCGTCACTGCGCCGCTGCCAGGGCGTCTTCAGTGCCCTGAGCACATCAGCACGGCTCATGCAAATCACCCAGTCATAACCATCTCTCTGTATATAAACCCGGGACACTGACAGGCCTCAGAAGGACACTCGGAACACACAAAAACACTCGCATATGATTCAACTGGGGCCGAGAAATGATGCAGAAGCTGGCAGCCGGAAAATCCGGGTTTATATCGGGGAATGGGGCTTTATTGATCCGAGCCCAGAGACGCTGACTTTATGCAAATACGTGTGTAAAGGGGGGGCAGAGGAGTAAAAGCAGGACACGGCTCATTTACATTTAGAGAAAGAGAGGGAAAAGTACGGTCATCATATTTATACTGAAATAATGTGATCAATTCAGCACTTATTTATTCATGTATTTCACCTATCTCTGGATATAAGAGCTGCACAATATGAACTAACATCAGTATTGGTGTTATGATTATAATGCTACATACGGCAGCTGTGATACAACTCAGAAATTTATATGTGTATGTATATATATATATATATATATATATATATATATATATATATATATATATACACACACACACACTATACAGCATATTATAAACACAAACGAGGCAAAACTTATTTTTGACACCCACACAAATATTGGTCAGATCAATATCAGTGTTGTAGCAATCAGTAATCAATATCGGTATATATAGCAATCGGTAATCAGTATCGCAAAGGCCTTTTTTTTATTTTTTTATACTATAGATCATATAAAAAAAAAAAAATATATATATATATATATATATAAACATTTATGACAACAGTATTGCGATAATGACAAGCACACAATATACTGTGCAGCCCTAAACCCACATGAACACCCTGTATGAAACTGCCACTGCATTAACAACTAGGAGACGATATACTGTAGCGATACCAATTTAAAAAGTGATGAACGGTGCAGCTCTACACCCATAAAACCCCTTTTACAGTATCAGTATTGAGATATCACTTAGCAATCAATATTATCTGCAGCCCTAAACCCATTAAAACACCTCTTATATTACTACATCTAAGACTAATATCGTAACATCAATATCAATATCAATAAAAACACAATATATCATGCAACCCTAAAGCTTTTATTATATCGGTATTGCAAAAATGACAAAATGCTAAATTGTTTAGCCCTAATAAACCTTTAATATCAGCACTCTGGCTTGTACTGAGCATTGACAATGTTTCATCTACACTATGTGGACAAAAGTATTGGGACACCTGCTCATTCACTGTTTCTTCTGAAATCAAGGGTGATCCTGCTTTTGTTGGAGTAACTGTCTCTACTGTCCAGAGAAGAAGACTTTCTACTAGGGTTAGGGTTAGGAAAAGTACTGGATGGAGCTCCACCACCATCATTCCAGAGAACACAGTTCTTCCACTGCTCCACAGCTCCTCAATGCTGGGGGGCTTTATTATACCCCTCTATAGCCCACGCCTGGCATTAGGCAGCATTGTGGCAGGGACTAGACAAGCTGTGTGTGTGTGTGCGCGCACATCTACATCAGCAATAGGTGCAACTTAAAGCAGCTAAATGCATTCATTAAAAGGGGTGTCCACAAACATTTGGACATATGTTTATATGTATATTGTGCAGGCCTTACCAAATAAACTAGTAAACAGGACACTGAGAAGCCCTGAATCTACGTAAACAGCGGGACGCTGGGCCGGCTGCTCAGATCTGCTGAAGATCTTCAGAAAGAAGAGCCGTGAAGAGCGCAGTGGAGAAACTCTGAACAGGCTTTAACGTACAGCTCTGCAGACACAAAGGCAGCTGAGAGAAAAGTCAGCTGACTGACTCTGAATGAGCAAAACAGGAAGTCACATCTTTCTGCAGTAAACCACTCCTCAGGAGAGGCCATTCCACCACACAGCGTTGAGAAACTTGTGATTTTGTAAGCTTGCGGGGTAAAGCAGTTAATGCATGCACGGCAGACGGAGGACATTCACTGACGCACGCCGCCGTGTTCTGAGAAGTGCAATAAACACAATGTACGGAAAGTCACACGAGAAGTGCTGGACGGACGGCGGTCGCATTAAAGAACACGGCAAAAAGGCCTCAAAAACATTTCATCAAAACGTTTCGACTTTATTGAAGCGCTGCATGAAAAAGCATAATTAACAGCAGAAAGCCGGGCAGGTTGACCTGAAATACTGAGGATATGTTGTAGTGCTTCCCGCGGTCGTGTTCTCAAATCGAGCTTCAGTTAAATCTCCTGCAGAACAGAACACCCCCCCCTTCAATCCCGCTCGGAGAGAGCCACCAGATGGGCATCGATTTCAGACTCTGACAGAATTCTGGGAAGCACAAAAACAACACATCAGTGCATATCGAATGTGCCCTGGTGAAATCAATCAATCAATCAATCAATTAATTAAATAATCAATCATTCTTTAGGAAGTTCATTGAGGATGACACTTATTTTTAGTGTAGCTGAGCATTTACAGCACGGCTGGCGAACAGGGATTGAAATAAAAATGTATTAAAAACATTTTAAATTTAATTCATAAGAGAGTAAAAATATATAAATTAGAAGATAAAAACAAATATATTTTTGTAAAACAAAAAATGCAAAGTTTAAATGATCACTATTTAAAATAAATAACTCAAAATAATGATTTAAAATAAAAAAATAATAAAATTGAGCTTAACTAGTAAACATAAAATATAAAAAAAAAGTTAAATAACTAAAATAATACAAATAACAATAAATAAAATGAATCAAATTAAAACAAACAAATTAATTAAATTAAAGTGAAACTGTTTCAGCACAAGGCGAGTCAATGAGATACACATCTTCGTTCCGCGAGAAGGGAGATGTTGTTTAACACCACAAGTAGGTCAAAGATGGAAAAGCTTGAGCGTAAAAGCTTGATGTGTGTATTTTTACTGAGCTCGGTTTTGCGGTTCCCTCTGAGCATAAAGGTGTGTTTATGTTTACTTCCTGTTCTGCTCACCCTCCACTGAGAACTAACCTGAACTTGGGCTCCTCCGTGGTGATCACCCCCACCTCCAGCTCTAATGGCTTGAAGTCGATGGAAAGAACTGTGGACAGGCAGCTGATTGCGGTCTGTGGGATTAGAAACAAGAAATAAACAAGATCATTTCCATAATCACTTCAATAATTAATACACTCCGATCAAACAGCAGCTGCAGTACAGGTCAAATTCACACGTCCTTTAGCATCTAAGGGCATTTAAGGGCTCAGGGACAGCAAGCTGATGAGAAACTGAATGCTTCAGTAGGTAGAAAGACTAAAAGGTCAGTCTACAGTAAAGAGTCTGTTAGCTTTTATTAATCAAAAACTGTCAGAATTACATAATAACACCAGATCAGATCAGATCAGACCAGATCAGATCAGACGTCTCATTCGAAAAGCAGTCCAGACTGAAACACTCCTTATATGGTCAGTGTAAATGGGCGGGGCTAAACTGCAGTAGGCTGAATGAGCAGATTAGTGTAAATTTCATTCACAAATTTTAAAATGTAAATTTTGCCACAAAACAATTAATTCAGGCTTTAATCTGTGTACATCAACAATCTTTACAAAAATAAAAAAAATATATATTTTGGACCATTTTCAAAAGTGAAATAAAAATGCTTCAGCCCCGGTTTGGCCCATGTTTAAAATTTTATGACGTATAATGTTAGAAAAAAGAGCCCCTTCAGAGAATTTAAGCAAATTTATTCATAACAATATTCAATATTTACTTGTTGGGAATGAGATTCACATACATTCTGTTTAGACATAGGAATATTGATAACTTACTGTTGTTATTCTGGTACTCTATATGATTTCTGAGCATACTGAGGATGTCATCAGTAGTTTAAATCTAAAGTTTATTTTAATTTATTAAAATCTATGGTTACTTTAAAAAATTAATGCAGAAATTGATGAATCATCACCTTCAGCTGAAGACGTATTTTAGAAAGGCTACTGTACCTCTATTGTCTGCTCAAAAGTCCAGTCTAATTTCTTCTTCACTTTCTTCTCCAGGAAGCTGGTGGCTTCTGTCTGTTTAACCCCTGCAGCGGTGGCCTTGAAGCCACAATAATAACCTGCAGGGTCGCACTTATAGACCTGCGGACCGCACTCCTCGTCCACACCAACCACAATCATACCTGAACAAAAGTGAAACAAACAAGAGGTTACTCTCCAGCACTGCTCAAAGTCTGAGTCTGAGTCTGAGTCTGATCTACGACACCACACCTCCAAAATCAAACAAATAATAACAGCAAACACAAAGGATGTCACACAAAATGAAAAAGGCAAGTCTCTCCTGAATCTGCACCAGAGTCTAATCAGAGTCTAATCAGAGTCTAATCACTGCACCGCTGTTTGAGTGTTAACCCATTTAAACAATACTGTCAAAAACAGACACAGCAGTATTACTCTCCTACAGTCTCTCTCTCTTTGCTGTGAGGGTCATTTTCCCTCTTGTGAATGTCTGGACACTTACAGCAGCCCAGCGGCCTCATCTCTGCGTTCTGGGTGTACACCTGAGAGATATCAGCGATCCGTTTGCAGAGCATGTCCACTGGGATCTCGTAGCCATACTTGTACTTCCAGTTAGCCGCTTCATATCGAGCCCTCTGGACCTGTGATCTGCTGTCAGCTTCAGACACACACACACAGGGTATGACACTAGGGTTAGGGTTTATATGATAACACACACTGCAGAACAATAAAGACTAAAGGAATAATCAAAGAATTTCCAACATTGACACAATCCTTAAAAAACAACTGATATTTACTGATCAATTTTACTGACGATTTACTGATGATGATGGGGAGGGTGGATGAGATTAAAATGGCAATGTACCAAAGGCAATTATGTGAATTAATAATTATAAAATTATTATTATTTTATTTCTTTCTTTTTTTGGCACATCCTAGGTTTACAATTTGGACAGGTAAAAGATTCTGGAGTTTTATTGATCTCTTATAGAAGCAACAATGTTCATTAAACAGTGATTTTTACGGTTTTCATCTGTATTGTCTTCACTGCTACAAAATGCATAAATGCTACATTTCAAAGCTGATAGCTATAGAAGAGTCATTTGTTAATTTTGCGGCCTATGAGTTTAACCCAATTCTGCTTATTAATCAAGTATGGAGCAGTGCCTGCGAGACCTCCTCATCATTACAGTGGATTTCATGAGTTTGAGTTAAATGGTTCACTGCTACTAACTCCACACTTGAGGCAAAGCTTGTTGGGCCACAGTGACCCCAACCACACCGCACCAGCTGTTAAACATGGTGGTGGTAGCATCCGTGGCAGAGCGCAGTTTGAAGGGACAGCACATTTCCGTCAGTGGTGCTGATGTTACTCCTCATCAGAAACACTACAGATCAGCTCTGCGATCATGAGCAAGGAGAACCCGACGCAGGAGCTGGAGAGCAGAGAGCTGTGGGAGCCTCAGTGCTTAAATGCTGCAGCGCTCCATCACAGATCGGAGCTGATCTTCTTCTAATCAATATCAGCACTGTGGTGTAATCTGATCACACACTCGAGGCCGTACTGAACAATCAGTAATACACAACAAAGGTCTTACCCGTCATTCCAGTCATCACGCAGCCGATGTTCTCTGTTATTCTGAATAAATGAGTGACGGTGGATGAATCCAGCAGTTTGTCCTGAGGAAGGATGATCACACATCACTGATGAGCCTCGGAGCAGCAACACAGCAGGGAATTCGGCATCATCGGCTGTCAAACCAGCACTAGAGCACTACTACAGCTGCTGCATTACACAGTTTCTATCAACGTGAATAAATTAACACTTACTGGTACTTTCTTTTGTGTGACCATGACCGCACAGTCCTTCCCTCGGACAGCTACTGAAGTGAGACCTCCCTGGTTGATGGCCTTGAAAGCATATTCTGAGGAAAGCAGGTGCAGAATTTAATAATCAATCAATCAGGATGAAACAGCAGCAGATATAAGAATAAACAGACATGAAGAGTTATACTCAAACCACCCCTGCGGATCTATATTTCAGACAGGAACAGGAGTGAACAGTTGAAACCTCAAGCTTCTGAGTGTAAATAAGTGAATAAATCTCCCACAAAAAAACTAAACCTGCACTTTTAGACACAATTTCTATGTATTTACTGAATTTAATATTAAAAATATATAAAAAATACAACAGGCTACAATTAGAGCTGGGCAATATGATGATATTTTATCATATGGTGTGATAACGATAAGCTTCTCTGATCATATGGAGGAGACTGATCAGCTGCAGGGTTCATTACTAACAGTGTGATTAGACTGAAGGGTTCATTAGATGAAGGGCAGCAGATGTTGAGTAGAAATACACGTATTGTGATAAATATTGTGTATCATGAGAAAAAGTCTTTGGCGTAGATCTATGGCGTCTCATTGAGTGCTGAAACCAGTTCACATTTGTTTGTTTTATTTGATTCATTTATTTATTATTATTTGTATTATTTCAGTTATTTAACTTTTTCATAGTTTATTATGTTTACTAGTTAAGCTGAATTTGATTCTTATTTTGTTTTATTATTTTAATTATCATTATTTGATATTTGTTGTAAGATATCATGATCTAGTATTTTTACTCCACATTTCATCTATTATCATTTTTTAAATTCAGTAAATAAACAAACAGCAGCATATTGAGCAGAAGTGTGTCTCTGTAGAGAACACCGGACATGTAATCTGACCTGAGACGCATAGTGATGTGTGTGTGTGTGTGTGTGTGTGTGTGTGTGAGAGCATCTATGGTCACGTGACATGTGTTGTTGATGTTCTGAGAGTACAATCAATCAATCAATCAAATAAACATAGCTATATATTTATACACAAATGCAAAAGTTTGGGTACCCCTGTCATGTATTAAGACTTGGCCTTCTGTTATTCCCTTTTCTCGTGTTCCACTATTCACTCTGAGTTGCAGTTAATTCATGTTTATAATAGTGAAATAAATATAAAGTATACTAAATAAGTGTTACAAATAAGAGTGCTGGTAAACACACACACACACACACACACAGGTAGCTGTAGCTGCTGGGGAGAGAGAGACAGAGAGAGAGAGACAGAGAGAGAGAGAGAGACACAGAGAGAGAGAGAGACACAGAGACAGAGAGAGAGAGAGACACAGAGACAGAGAGAGAGAGAGAGAGAGAGAGAGAGAGAGAGAGAGAGAGAGAGACACAGAGAGAGAGACAGACAGAGAGAGAGAGAGAGGGGGAGAGAGACACAGACAGTGACTGGGCACTTCTGCTCTCTCTCTCTCTCTCTTTTACACACCGACTTGGTAGAGTCTGCCCTCCGGAGAGAAGATGGTGATGTGGCGGTCAAACCCCGCACTCGAGCCCCGAGACATGACGACCAGAGAAATGAGCCGAAAATCACGATATTAACAATAATCCCTAATCAGCAACAGCGCCATGCACATCCACCGACACCCGGAAGCAGTAGCGGTTAACATCCGGTGTGAGAGGCGGGCGGTGTTTACATCATGCAGAGTGAATTTAACCTTTAATATCTTTAATATCTTTAATATCGAGCAAAAACGATTAAAATTAACATTTAAAACTCTATATTCACATTATCTCAACTTTAAGATCTTAAAATATACTTTCTAGTGTATTATACTTTATTAAGACGTGCTGCTGCTCGTCCTCATTTGAACCTTTTCACCCACAAGACTATTACCTTAAACCAACCTTAGGTTGCTATGTAGTTACTAGGGTAAAACTGTGTATGCTCAGTGGTTGCTATGGGGTTGCTAGGCAGTTGGTATTGTGTCCCAGGTGGTGGATATGGTCATTAGAGTCAAACTGTTTTGGTAGGTGGTTGCTATGGTGTTGCCAGGCAGTTGCTACATGATCACTAGGGGGAAACTAGGCACTTGCAATTGTGTCCCATGTTGCTATGGTGATTAGGGTGAAACCATTTTTCCTAGGTGGTTGCTATGGTGTTACTCCAACTAATCCCAAACAAAAGTACTGGATGGAGCTCCTCCACCATCATTCCAGAGAGCACAGTTCTTCCACTGCTCCACAGCTCCTCAATGCTGGGGGGCTTTACACCCCTCTAGCCCACGCCTGGCATTAGGCACGGTGACCACGGTGTCATGTGACCACAGCTGCTCCAGAGCTTCCCATTCTATTGGTCAGTGGTTTTCTATGGATTATACAGCTGTGTGTAAACAGCTGGTGTAGGAGACACGTTATATCCGACAAGACAACCATATTTACCATTTGTGACAGGGACCGGTGGGTCTTGCTCAAGAGCCCAGCAGTGGCAGCTTGCCGAGCCCGGGTACCGAACCCACAACCCTGTGATCAACAGCCCTGTATAGTACATTACAGTAATACAGTAAATGTAGGTAATATTTCACATTATTACTAATAATAACTACTGTGAACTGATGCTGAACCCCTCCAGGCTCTGAGAATGACATCATCTGCATGACACCATTTATTTGTGAGATTCATTTTTATTGATTTTTGTACACATTTAAACTCATACATGACACAGAGGGATCAGTGTTTTCTGGTGAGACACAGCCACCTCTGAGGCACTTCATACGTGCTCCTGCTTTCTCCGTCTTGGTCGTAGGGGATGTGCCAGGAGGTGCCATCGCTCTGCACTATCGTATCGTATGGCAGTGCCCTCTGAAAAACACACAGCAAATTTTATAGAGTTGTAAAAACAGACGCTTTCAGGCCTGGTTCTCCTTTTCTTTATTTCCACTGACGGTGCGTATCTGCCGCTCTTATCCAGAGCTCTGCCATGTGATTCATGTCACACAGGTATGAGAAAGCGTGTCAAATAGCAGATCAGAGTGTGTGGGTAAGCAGTTCACCTGTGTTTGTGAAGCTCATGAAAAGTGCCGTGTTCTCCACTGTTTACCATTTTAACTAGCTATAGACTGGAATGACTGTCCAAAGGGAAAGCATAATAAAAGCCCAGCGCTTTCCGACAATGTCAAATACCGCCCCAAGCCATTACCCACCTGAAATCGGACCTTCTGTCCAGGGACATACCCTGGCACTACCAGCTGGTGCCCGCGCTGCCACTTGAAGAAAAGGCGTTGGGCGGCGTTGTCCAGAAGACATGCTTTGTGGTCCCTCATCAGATCCCGACTTACAAACTTACAGTGGTTCCCAGAATGCAGTGCGGCGTACAGCAGGAAAGGGTCATCCTCAGAGCTGAGGGCAGGAGAGGGACACGGATCAGCTTCACAGACATCGGCTTGCTAGGTAGTTGCAAGGGGTTTTATAGGCAGTTGCTATGGTACCCCAGATGGTTGCTATGGTGCTATGGAAACTCTTCTGGCCTAATATTGTGCTGCCACAACAGATCTAAGCATTCGAGGCAGGGACTTTACAAGACCACTGGAATCTTGCACCAAGCCAGTTGTGAGGTGGACGGGGCCTGCATGAGCATCAATGAGCCTTGGGTGTCCCTGACCCTGCCACTGCTTCACTGTTGGGTCCACACAGACGGGATAGGCTCTGTTGCATAGTGCTGAGTGATGGGGAGGGGGGGGGAGGAAGGATACTCCTGTACGGGACAGGTGGCTGTGGCATCACCGGGGATGTAGCCTGGAATTTGCCTTTTAAGCAGACTGGGGAAATTCAACTGTGCTTATTATTTTATATTTAATAAAGTATATGACAAACAAACATGAGTATAATTGTATAATATATTCTAATTCTAATTGTAATAATGATAATATATATATTTTTAATATTTAGCTCTTTACTTTACACTATATTTCAGAACATTGCTGTGAGGAGTATTTGATTGCATTTAGCTTCCTGAGAGTAAGAGTATCAGTGAGTACTGGATGGAATCATCACTCCAGAGAACCCCACAGCTCAGTGCCGGGGGGCTTTCTACCCCTCTAGCCCACGCTGATATTATCAAACTGGTGCAATCTGAGATTCCATGATGCACTGAATTATTTCGTACATGTTAGAAAACAGATTTACACTGCTGTTTCTGTGTGTGTGTGTGTGTGTGTGTGTGTGTGTGTGTGTTCCACTCACATGTTCTCAGTGAAGAAGCAGTGGGCTATCTCTTTGATCTGATTGATGTGTGTTCTCCAGGTCATGGACTGCAGCATGTGTTTTCTCCCGAGGACGAGGACGTTCAGGCCCTGATTCTGCAGCTCCGAGACCACTGCAAACAACTGCACAAACACACCACAGCACACACTCTCAATACACCACATTAATATTCTAATATTAACAATAATAATAATAATATGAATGTCTATGTTTAATGTCTAAATGGTTTTGGATGGTGTTGTTCTGATACAGGTGAATCTGGGGTTGGGGGGTGGGGGGGGGGGGGTTGTGGGGGTCTGTCTGGGACGATCTGATCACAGCTCCTGTCTGGGAGGAAATACCCCCCCATGCGCCGGGACAGATGAGTCTGAGAATGATGGCACATCAGCTGGAGGAAAATTATTCATACTCGCTTTGTTTTAACCCACTTACGCGTCGCCCACTCACACACACACAGCATCAGGGGGGAGTTTCCTGTTTAACAGGAAGGAGTTTGTAGTTGCAGTTTACAAACCTGAAGGTGGTGCTTAGGGGAGGAAATGCTTTGTTAGCCCCAATTAAACCTGCCAGCTAAAAATACCCCCAAGGCTGTGTGGGAAGCAGGCCGGAATGCCGAAGCGTCCTGAACACTCTTCCTGGAGTTCTGAATTAGCATAATTCCACGTTAATGTCGCAGAAGGACGGGGAAGTTATCATGACAAGTCACTCTACAGATTTTCCATCTTATTATTTCCATCCAGGTTTATGAAAACATATCATGACAATTATTTATATATACAAGTAGACACACACTCATACAATGTATAATATATAATTATACAGTATATATAACAGAATATATAATACAGAATGTTTGTCATGATATTTTTTCATAAACCTGGATGGAAAAAATGGAAAATCTGTAGAGTGACTTGTTATGATAACTTCCCCGCCCTTCTGCGACATTAACGTGGAATTATGCTAATTCAGAACTCCAGGAAGAGTGTTCAGGACTCGCATGGTCGCTACGGCATTCCAGTTAAAGGTCTGCTTTATGAGAAAATATCATGACAGATATTTATATACACAAGTATATATACACATACAAGATATATGATGTATAATATACAGTATATATAATAATATAGGAGTTTTCACCCATTTTAAAGTTAAACTTGAAGCTGAACCTACATGTTCTACATGTTCTCCACCATTTAACCAGGCAAAGAACCATATAAGCATTCAGCATATGACATAGAACCACTGATTTCACTAAAGAACCCATATTTAAGGTGAACACCATTCCGATCTAAGCCTTCACTTGTTTTAATACAGCTATTTATTTTTGAAGCTGAAGCTTAGAAATGGTTAAAAGTAAAATTTCTAGTAAAGAACCATCTACAGAAGGTTTCCTTCATATTTTAACTGTTTAGGATTTCAGATGTTTGAGTTTTCTTTCTTTCTATGAAGAACTATAACAGAAGGGTGTAAAGCAGAACACCATTCAGATCTAATGACAGAAAAAATATCAATGATCTGGGACTGGTCTGTGAAGAACCACACACATGTTCTCATGTTCTCCACCATTTCACTAGGCAAAGAACCTTTAGAGCATTCAGCATACATATATATATATATATATATATATATATATATATATATATATATATATATATATATACACACACACACACACACACACACACACACACAGTGTAGTGAGTACACCCCTCACATTTCTGCAGATATGTAAGTATATCTTTTAATGGGACAACACTGACAAAATGACACTTTGACACAATGAACAGTCGTCTGTGTGCAGCTTATTTAACAGTGTAAATGTATTCTTCCCTCAAAATAACTCAATATACAGACATTCATGTCTAAACCACCGGCAACTAAAGTGAGTACACCCCTTAGTGAAAGTTCCTGAAGTGTCAATATTTTGTCCACCATTATTTTCCAGAACTGCTTTAACTCTCCTGGGTATCTTTTCAGATTTTACTTTGGAACCCTGGAAGAATTTGTATCTTTTTTAAGGCCTGAAAGTTCCTAAAGTGGAACTGCAAGCTTTTAAATGGTCTAATGGTTAAACTTCTAAAGAACCAGCATTTAACCAGACTAAGAACCAATTAAGCATTCAACAAACCACAGAACCCTGGAGGAACCCATTTTTAACCATTCAGGGAACTGATCACTCGACTTTCCCTCGATTTAAAAGCCGGACTTTACGCTTGTAAACGGTTAAACGCCAAACTTATATATAATATATGAATATTTCCCACCGTTTCGCCAGACAAGTTTAATAAAGTCCTATCATAATAACCGGGTACTCAACACGGTTCTCCAAGTGTTCTACTCTTCCAAAAGCTGCAAGAGATTTTTGTATTTTGTATAATAACCAGGCACAGAACCACTTAAGTACTTAGAGTTCCACATAGAACCACTGCTTTTACTACAGAACCCTTACAGAACTCCCCTGAACTCATTTTTAAAAATGAGCACCATTCAGATCTAATAACAGGGGAACCGATACACGAGCCTGAAAGTTTCCATCGAGTAAAAGCAGAACTTCAAGCTTTTGAATGGTCAAATGGTTAAACTTATGAAGAACCAGCATTTCAATGTTATATATATATATATATATAACCACTGATTTTACTACGGAACCCTTAGGAACCCATCTGTAATGGTGAGCACCATTCAGGGAACTGATCACTCGACTTTCCATCGATTTAAAAGCCGGACTTTACGCTTGTAAACGTTAAACGTTAAACATGTTAAAGGCCAAGCTCACACACACACACACACACACACACACACACACACACACACACACAAAAAGACACAGATCTGCTGACTGTGGATCAGCAGGTGTGGCCATTTCTGCAAATTCATCATCAGGAAGTGGACTGTGCTGTGCTGGAAAGCACCGAGAACAGCAGAACGTCCTGTTTAGCGAGCGAACTTTAACCTCCAGCACACACCGATCTGCTCCTGCAGCAGCTCGGCCTACAGAACACACACTTTTCCTTTCCCTTCACTGAACACCGCCTTCGTCACGCTTCTCTTTCTCTCTCTCTCTCTCAGAGTTTCTCTCTGACTGGCCGGTTCTTACCATAAACTGACTCAGCAGACTTCCCTACTGTCCTCCGAGTTCTGACTGTTCAGATTTCTACAGCAGTCATAGTGAGAGTTCTGACCCCCAGGCTCAGCCTATGCAACCTTAAAACGCCCACGTCCGGGACCGCCGAACTCTCCTCGTGCTTCTGGACTGAAAGGGTTAATGTAGGTTTCACGTCACACATGGAAACTAAACTGCAGAAACGACCCATTTTGACCTCGCTGGTTGCATTTTGACATCCACTATAGGTCCAAAAGTTTGTGGACACCCCTTCCAATGAATGCATTCAGCTTACTTTACATTTGCAAATGCACACACAGCGTAGCAGTACTGCCAATAGAATAGGACTCTGTGGAGCAGATCATCATGAACCTTCTGGCACCATGTTGCCTAATACCAGGCGTGGGCTAGAGGGGTATAATAAAGCCCCCCTAGCATTGAGGAGCTGTGGAGCAGTGGAAGAACTGTGTTCTCTGGAATAATGGTGGTGGTGGAGCTCCATCCAGTACTTGCCAATCAAGCAACATCCTGACCTCACTAACGCTGTTGTGTCTGAATACAATCAAACCTTTACAGCGATGCTCCGTTAAATTCTCTAAGAAACTCTTTTTAATACCCTTGATTTCAGAAGAAACAGTGAATGAGCAGGTGTCCCAATACTTTTGTCCACTGTAAGATACTACAGTAAAAAGCAGCAGGTTAGATTGAGTTGAGGAGCTGGTAGCTCTCAGTGTCTGTAAATGGTGCGGTCACGCTGTCTAGACGTCAGCTAATCAAGAATAAGCCGTTCTTCACAAGAATCCAGCTCTGTTCTAAGAGAGGAACCAGAACAGTGTGAAGGATGTAGTTGAGAGAGTGGCAGAACGTCAGCAACTTCACCCACTGAGAAAATGAGAGTTCATGTTCACCAGAAAAAGTGGTGGTTGCCCACTAATACCCCACTAACCCAAAGTGGAAGTACCAAACACTCTTATTTAGAGCTGGGCAATATGATGACATTTTATCATATGGTGTGATAACGATAAGCTTCTCTGATCATATGCAGGAGATCAGCTGCAGGGTTCATTACTAACAGTGTGATTAGACTGAAGGGTTCATTAGATGAAGAGCAGCAGATGTTATAGAGTAGAAATCACTGGATTCAGTACAGTAGTTTATAAGAATCTGATACTGATGTGTTTAGTCTGTGATTATCTGTGTATCGTGATAAATATCATATATTTGGATAACAAAAAAGGCTTAAAATATTACCATATCACCCAGCCCTTCTCTTAATATAGGTTTCACGGAAACCACAAAGAAAACTCCTCAAAGAACCATTTGGATGCTTAACTGGTTAAAGTGTGAGTAGGGGCTTTAGATTGGTGGAAAACCAACCTGTAGATGGTTCTATATAGCACCAGAAAGGCCCTTGCTTAGTAGACTCGCTGTACAATGGACTGGCTGGACTGCAGTGGACCAATCTGACTTGTATGAAACCTATGAAAACACGCTTTTTTATTATTTATTTATTTTTTTTTATTGCACCACAAAAAATAATGCTTGCAGCTTAGTGTGCATGAATACTGTACAGGTCATACACTACATCAAAAACATATTTATTAGTTATATATTAGTATTAGAAATATATTAGTGTTGCACTGATAACAATACTGTTAATAAACTCTGATCAGCTGCAGGTTTCATTACTAACAGTGTGATTAGACTGAAGGGTTCATTAGATGAAGAGCAGCAGATGATATAGAGTATAAATCACTGGATTCAGTACAGGAGAGGGTCTGAACAGCAGTTTATAAGAATCTGATACTGAAGTGTTTAGTCTGATTACATGTATCGTGATAAATATCATATATTTGGATAACAAAAAAGGCTTAAAATATTACCATATCACCCAGATAATTGAAAATCTGGTATTGGTATCAGTATTAGAAAGGAAAAAGTGGTATCGGTACATCCCTAAAATGTATGATTGTAACATTTTTAAATATGTAAATTAATTGTTTATAACATCATCATAAAAACATTAAATTCAGACAGGAACTGAGACTGATTTACTTTTCAGGGCTCGAATTGTAACGTAGAATTCAAACGCGATTTTTGAGGACACTACAATCTCCCACAATGCATCATGTTAGCAGGTGATGGTTAGGAGCCACTGTATGCAGCTGGCATTTTCCCGTGTAGTTCATTAACAGTAGGTTTAGGTTGCTCAGCAACACAGCGGTAAAAGATTACTCCACGAGCCGCTCGATGCTTTACCAGCTTTAACTTAGCGTTCAGTTCGTGTGTACAGAGCTTTAAACATGGCCCAGACACTCACATGTGACCGGTGCTGACGCATGTTGATGATGGGAAAGTGTCCAAATACATTTGTGTTTCTACCCCTACTAAGTGAACTAGGTAGTCCCTCCCTATATATATGAATGATATCTACTGCTTCAGTTTCATTAGTTTCAAAAACCTAAATATACAACATGAAAATACTGACATTTACTGTATACCATGAATTGAAAACTGGGCTGTTTCAGCTGTTGAGTTTAATGTATGGTGTGTACAGAGTGTGGAGTGAATGTTAGGTTCTACATCAACAACATCTTCCTTTCTAAAACATTTGAAGTATATAATATATATAAAAATATGCCAATTCATTTTGTGGCATCAAGCATTTCAAACTGTTTGAATCTTTTCAGTGTAGCTTACATGTACAAATCTAAATAACTACAATGACTACAGATGGTCTATAATACCATATCCAAACTAATAATAGCAGGTGTTATAGTGGGCATGTGTGTTTGTGGGTGGGTGTGTTTGACACATATAAAAAACAAAACATTCAAATATAGATATCACTGGGCGTGTGGCTAGAAATGAGATTTCACACTAAAGCAAACTTGCTGTCTATGAAAGAATTCATTTTATATTAATTCAGCCTTAAAATAGGTCTGGTTTATAATTAGATCATAAACATCTTAATAATCATTAATAATCAGTTAAACCACAAACTAATAAAAAGGTCCACAGTGATCTGCTGCTCTCCAAACAGTTTCCCACGCTCCTCCATGCTGTTAAAGGTCAGAAGCTGCTGGTTCCTGATCTTACTGTGGGTTCTCCATCAGTCAGTGTTTTAGCCATCAGCTTCAGTAGAGCTCCATTAATACGGACTACATCTGAACCCCAACAGGATCTTTAATTACTCACTAATGATCATCTGATCAGCTCATTAACATATGAAGAGACTATTCTCACAGTCTGAGCTCTGAGCGATATTGCTGAGCTTGTTGATCTTCATGTTTGGAGCTCATTAACTAACTGATGAGTCTCACACTTTACAGTAAGGGTTAATAACTAATAAATGGAGACAGAACATCTGAGATGAAGAAAGATCAGACTGGACAGGAGAAAATCAAAAGGTTAGATGATGATCTGTGAGTAAAGACTGATCCTGATTGGGTTTTAATGGTAGAAACCTGTGGAGGAAGCTCTGCTGAAGCTGAGAGGTCTAACACTGACTGATAGAGAAGACGAGTGAAGAAGCAGTGGAGATGAATGTGGGTCACTGTTTGGTAAGAGCCTGATCACCGTCTACCTCTTATTTGTGATATAACTGATTATTATTGATGTATATGGTGCTAATGGCCTTCATTTATATCCATTGATAAACTTGTGCCGTTTAAATCACTGTAGTTCAGAGATGATGTTTTTACTACCCAGCTCTCATTTCTCCTCATTTCCCCTGCCCTCATATCAGCAGCTTCATCTTCACTTTTGATTCTTTCAGCAGACAGACACTGATTAAATCACACCACACCCCTGACACAGGGACTTCACACACACTCTGAGTTTCTGATATGAGTAAATTCCACTTTTATTAATTTGATTGATGGCTTTTGAGGTCAGCCTTATTTACCCAGTCACTTCTGCCCCAGTTACGCCTGAGCTCTGACGCTGTGTGACGTGTGTCTCTGGGTTTTGCATAGACAGACTCTGCTGTGGTTTGAATGGCCCATATTTTTAAAGGTCCTTATAGTTTTTGTCCCTGAGATCCACTTATGATATTTATGCAGATATGTGTCCCTAAACAGTCATACTCCCCCCCGACCTCTCTTTATCCCCTGAATTTACGGAGATGGTGCCTTTAAGGCTGACATATGCAAATGACCTGTGTTTTATTTGGCTGCACTGTATTGGGCCTCATTCAGTGCTTATAATAAATACATACACTATATAGACAAAAGTATTGGAACACCTTTTAATTCACTGCTTCTTCTGAAAGTAAAGGTATTAAAGAGCTGATCCTGCTTCTGTTGGAGTAACTGTCTCTACTGTCCAGAGAAGAAGACTTTCTACTAGATTTTAGAGGAACACTGCTGTGAGGATTTGATTGCATTCAGCCACAAGAGCGTTCCACCTCATCATCCCCAACTCATCCCAAAAGTACTGGATGGAGCTCTTCTACCATCATTCCAGAGAGCACAGTTCTTCCACTGCTCCACAGCTCAATGCTGGGGGGCTTTATACCCCTCTAGCCCACGCCTGCACGTCTCCTAAATTCTAGGCCAAGCCTCCAACTCGAAGCACCTGAGGTTTAATGATGGCCACCGACAGACATAACATTCACTCCCCACAATACAGAACCATCTGGATGCTTAAGTGATGCTTTGGCTTGTGAAATGGTTCTATATAACAGACCTTTTCCTTAAAGTGTGGAGGAAGACCACTATTCCCAGTTTCCCCTCCAGAGGAAGACCACTATTCCCAGTTTCCCCTCCAGAGGAAGACCACTATTCCCAGTTTCCCCTCTAGCCCCTAGTTTATCTAACCAGGCCTTCATTACAGTAGATCAGGTGAGCTGCTGCTGCTGGAACTGACCACATCCATACAGTGTCTGGAGTTCACCGAGAAGATCAGCACCCAGACCTGTGATCTTCTAACTAGCATGTCAATAACTTTACTGACCAACAGCACATTCTGACCACTGACTTTATGTTTATTAGGGTTTATTCTAATGTTATATAGAGTTAATTACAGGTAGACTCTCTCACTGACCACTGACTTTATGTTTATTTGGGTTTGTTCTAATGTTATATAGAGTTAATTACAGGTAGACACTCTCACTGACCGCTGACTTTCTGTTTATTTGGGTTTATTCTAATGTTATATAGAGTTAATTACAGGTAGACACTCTCACTGACCACTGACTTTCTGTTTATTTGGGTTTATTCTAATGTTATATAGAGTTAATTACAGGTAGACACTCTCACTGACCACTGACTTTATGTTTATTTGGGTTTATTCTAATGTTATATAGAGTTAATTACAGGTAGACACTCTCACTGACCGCTGACTTTATGTTTATTAGGGTTTATTCTAATGTTATATAGAGTTAATTACAGGTAGACACTCTCACTGAACACTGACTTTATGTTTATGTGGGTTTATTCTAATGTTATATAGAGTTAATTACAGGTAGACACTCTCACTGACCACTGACTTTATGTTTATTAGGGTTTATTCTAATGTTATATAGAGTTAATTACAGGTAGACACTCTCACTGACCACTGACTTTCTGTTTATTTGGGTTTATTCTAATGTTATATAGAGTTAATTACAGGTAGACACTTCATTTATTTGGGTTTATGCTCATGTGATACAGAGTTTTATGGTCTAAGAGTTCTGTACTGTGTTGCTGTTTATCAACACCGCCCAGCACAAGGCCTGAATGTGGAGGCTGGGTACATGCAGATGTGCACTTTTACAGTGCTGAGCTGATGAAGACGGGTGATGTGTTGTTCAGTGGGAGAAGGGGAATAACACAGCTAAAAATACCAGAGTGCTCAGAGCCGGGAGTTATCACCCTGGATCACAATCAGATGCAAATCAGCTCGTGGCTGGTGGGAGGTGGCATGCTCTTTCAGATGTGGAGGAGGAGGCCGTTGATCAACGGGGCGCCGGTAGTCTGGTCGGGGCAATAGGCTTTTCCCCTTCGTTACCTGTGACTAATTTGGGGTTTTATACCTCTCGGTGGTCTTAACACATTTAAAGTTTAGAGTTTAGTGGAAAATGTGATGGTTTGGGTCTGCTGGAGTGACACAACCTCAAAATCACCTTCGAGTGTGGGCTTTAGGAGACCTGATCACAGCCTGATTAACAGAGAAATTAGCTGGATGTAGCAGAAGGTACAGAGATGATGTGAAGCATGTGTTTGAAGCCATTAACACTAGTCCTCTTATTCATGCTGCCTTTTATACACTTACAGTCAGGAAGGACAGGATGACAGCAAAAATATCACACTATATGTCCAAATGTTTGTGGACACCCCATCTAACGAATGCATTCAGCTACTTTAGGTTGCACCCATTGCTGACACAGATGTGTAAATGCACACACACAGCTTGTCCAGTTCCTGTAGAAGAAGTACTGCCCCTGCGGCACACTGCTGCCTAATGCCAGGTGTATGGTACAGTGGCTTGCAAAAGTACTCATACCCCTCGAACCTTTTCACATTGTGTCACCTTAGAACCACAAACTTAAATGTATTTTATTGAGATTTTAAGTGAAAGACCACCAGAGTAGCACATAAGTGAAGTGGAACGGATATGATCCTTGGCTATCAGAATTTTAATCAAAAAATCTAAAATCTAAAAAAAACTGTGTGAGGTGCAGAAGTATTCAGTCCCCTGTATCAATACTTTGTGGAGATACATTTGGCCGCAATTACAGCTGCAAGTCTTTAGTGCTACGTCTCTACTAGCTTTGCACATCTGGAGACTAGGGATTTTTGCAAGCCACTGTAGAGGGGTATAAAGCCCCCCAGCATTGAGGAGCTGTGGAGCAGTGGAAGAACTGTGTTCTCTGTAATGATGGTGGAGGAGCTCCATCCAGTACTTTTGGGATGAGTTGGGGATGATGAAGGGGTGGAGGAACAGCAATGTTCCTCCAAAATTCAGAAGAAATCTTTCACTGCACAGTAGAGACAGTCACTCCAACAAAATTTCATATGTAGTAACTGGTGCTATAACGCTTGGCCAGGGGTGTACAAACTTTTGCATATAGCTGTAAAATCTTGTGCTGAGCAATCTAGAGATAACGTAAACTGGACCGGAACAAGACGTTTGCAAGAGATGTATAAGAGCCCGGTCCATTTATAGCCCTGTTTAGCTGTATGGCAGTAAGCGCCCCCTAGAGGACACAACAATATTTTTCACTTGTCACTTTCCCTACGTTTAAAAAATCTAATAAGATATCTAATAATATCCATTTCAGACTCAAATGTTCATCGTGATGAGTGACGGCCCCCTCTTCTCTTCATCGAGGGGGCTATGAAAGGAGATTTTAGCATGGTGAGTACTCACAGTCTGAGCCTTTGGGGACTTTGGTGAGATGCAGGCTACGTTCAGGCCGTCGACGATGACATCGAACACAGGACTTCTCTTCACAAACTTTTTGAAGGTGTTCAGCTCCTATAGAGGAAAACAGAGCGGCTCATTCAAGGACTGCTTTAGACTCATTAGTTTTATGATGTCACTAAAACCCAAAACAATTCCATTCATCCTCACACATTCAGCCTACAGCAGTCTAGCCCCGCCCACTCATGATGAAGTTATATATATAAGTAGGGTTTCAAATTGGACTGGGTTTTGAATGAGGCCCAATAAAGGGCAGCCAATCAGAACAGAGAGTGAGCTCCTTTAGGTGTACAGTCATGTGCAAATGTTTGAGCACCGTTGGTCAAATGATGCATGATGTTGCTGATGTTCTGAATATAGAAAAATAAGGCTAACCTTTACAGTAAACTTGGAAATGACTTTCTGCACATTTCAGAAAAAAAAAAATCAGTTTATTCAGTGAATTTAACAGATTGTAGAAAACATACATTTTTTAATAGTGTTAAATGCAGCGAATAAACAGTAAATAAACAGTAAGTGTTTAGTGCTGAACTGTATCTCTGTAAGGATGTTAATTCTTTAGACTTACATTAACCATACTGTCATTTCACCAGGGGTTCCCAAACTTATGCAGAAGACATTGATCAGTAACATAAACAGCCTGTTAGTGCTAACTGATAGAGGGGTTAATAATGGTCATGCATTATCATATTAATCCCCTAGCACCTGCCCTAAATGTCATATTAGCCACCTATCAACACACTACAAACCACTTAACAACACCCCTGCAGGTACCAAGAACACCATAACCTCAATCACTCCCCTGGTAACCACCTGAAACACTGCAGAAACCACCTGGTGACCCTAGCTGTGCAATATTCAGCGTTTTCCTCTGGATGAGAACACTGCCAGTTCTTAGCTAACCGCGTCCTCAAACTCGTCTGAAACTCGCCTGGTTTTACAGAGAGACACGCATTCCTACTCGCCTCTCCACATATTTCAAACCTATTTCCTGCATGCCTCGCTACTGAGAAACTACTACGAGATTAAAGTGAAGGCTTTCAGGCTCAGCAGACCATTCTACACCCATTACTCACACTGTGATCAGACAGTTTGCTGAAAGATGCAAATCAGACGAGTTTTTCTTCTCCCTTACATTAATGGACACTGAGTTTTTTTATGTACAGATTTAGCAGCACCAACACTCAACTACTCAGTATATACTTTCAATCATTCAGTATCTACTATGAAATATTCTGTATGAATTATTTACTATCCACTAGGAATTATTTAGTGTTTACAATGAGTTACTAAGTATCTACTATGAATTATTTAGTATTTTCTGAAAAAAATATTTAGTGCCCACTATGAACAATTTTGCATTGGTTAGTATCTACTATGAGTTATTTAGTATATACTATACATTATTCAGTATCTTTTGTGAATTATTTAATATCTACTATGAATTATTCAGTATCCACTATGAATTATTCAGTATCTACTATTAATTATTTAGTATATACGATGAATTATTTAGTATCCACTGTGAATTATTTTTTAGTATATACTATACATTATTCAGTATCTTTTGTGAATTATTTAGTATCTACTATGAATTATTATTCAGTATCCACTGTGAACTATTGTACATACTTTGCATTGTTTAGTAACTACTATGAATTATAAAGTATCCACTATGAATGATTTAGTATGTACTAGTGTGTCTAACTATCTACTGTGAAATATTTAGTATCCACTATGAATTACACCGTATCCACAGTGAATTTAGTATCTACTATGAATTATCTAATATCTACTGTAAAGTATTTAGTATATACCATGAATTATTTAGTATCTACTATGAATTATAAAGTATCCACTATAAATTATCTATAGATGAATTATCTATAGATATGAAGTATCTACTGTGAATTACTCAGTATCTACTATGAATTATTTAGTATCTACTGTGAATTATTTCATATGAACAATTCAATTACATTCAGTACAGTACTGTCAGTACAGTAATGCAAGGTTGTGCAGTACAATGAAACACCTGGTTAGGCTAACAACCAGACTACTGTGTAGGTACCGTAGTTTTGAGAGTAAGGAACCCTGAGAGGCCGTTAGAACTCAGGACCAGGGTTAATGCATTTAGGCCTGCTCTGCTGAAAGTTGAACAGTCCAGTCCAGTCTAAAGAAACGGAGCAGTATGTCCAGTTCACTGCAGCTCGCATGTCTGCCGGCTGAGACCGGGTCAGAGCCGCTGTGCTTGGCTGTAAAGGTGATCACGCTGAGCAGGTATGTGAAACTGCACGTGCGCTCGGATCTAATCAATGTGTTAAATTCAGAAACTCGTCCTACAAGGAACATCTTCAGCATTAACTTAATTCATCCCCTGAAGACGCTGGCATGCACGCCCGTCGCAGGGACATTCCCGCCTTTGTGCGGACAAACAATGAGCTTTTATTTCCCCCATGTTCTAGATTTAGCTCATGTGCCCTATCCAGAACGGGCGGCCCGATACACCATGTGTGTGTGAGTGCAGACATAGCTGCCTTTCACATCAATAATGAGGATGTGCGCAGGGAAGCAGCGCCGGTACGAGAGGGCCTCTTCAGGCTCCGAGCTGCGTCTCAGTTTTCCTGCTTTGTTTTTGTTTGAATAAGACGCTGGACCGCGTCCAGGGAGGAGCTCGCAGGCCGTGCAAACACGCCGGGGAAATTCCAGCTGGTGCAGAGCCAGAAGGCCCCACCTTCACCTGTCTGTCCGCAGGGGCTTTGTTGTGGAGCTCCCTTTTTAAACGCTGCACTGTGTACCAAACGCCTGCTGTTGTGACACACACACTCACAAACACAAACACACACACACACACACAATCTACCACATTACGTGCCGTGGTGGTCCGGAGGAGGAACAGGCAGTACGTGGGGCAGCACTTCCACATCTCTCACACATACTTCACATTCCACTGGAGACAACAAACAAAAAAATGGTCAGCTGCCGTTTACAGACGTCCTGTCGAACATGAACACTAAAACCACTGCCAGTACACGGCCTATACCCTCACTGTACACAAGTTAGAGTCCATTTCTATCTGCTTTGTTCTACTGATACACTTTGAGGACAAAAGTATTGGGACACCTGCTCATTCACAGTTTCATCTGAAGTCAAGGGTATTAAAAAGAGCTGATCCTGCTTTTGTTGGTTAACTGTCTCTACTGTCCAGAGAAGAAGTCTACTGGAGGAACATTGCTATGAGAATCTGACTGATCCCCAACTCATTCCAAAAGTGCTGGATGGAGCTCCTCCACCATCACAACACAGCTCTTCCACTGCTCCACAGCTCCTCAATGCTGGGGGGCTTTATACCCCTCTAGCCCACGCCTGGCATTAGGCAGCATGGAGCCAATAGGGTCATGATGTAGATCTGCTCCAGAGAGTCCTATTCTATTGGCAGTACTTCTTCTCTACAGGGACTAGACAAGCTGTGTGTGTGCATTTGCACATCTGTGTCAGCAATGGGTGCAGCTTACAGTAGATAAATGCATGCAGTTAGCACTATGCTAAATTGTGGCGATTAGCTTGTATTATTATTATTATTATTAATATTACCCCTGTAGTGGATTTCAGTCTGCATCTGAACTAAAGTGTGAGAGGGTTTGGGGAGATCTGCTCTCTGGCCCAGTCTTCCTCTCCTGTAATGGGAGTCGGAGTGGTGTGTGTTGCCGGAGGCCGCAGCAGCGAGCTTGGGTTAGCTCCGTCGGAGCACGTGTGAGGAAACTGAGGAACACAGTGTTTTGTTTATCAAAAACCACAAACATTCCTGGACTCTTGAGGGTGCCGGGAGAACACACTTTCAGTTTTGTCTATGAAGAAGACGTGGCCGAAAGCCTGCCCTCGAAAATTCCCAACCGACCCCTTCCCTCTTCAGAAAGCCAAAAACGCTCTCGCCGCATTTAAGAGAAACCGCAGCAGCACTTACCAATCTGCCTCTCATTACAGGGCAGCAGGAATGCGTTTGATTGCAGTAACTTTGCTCCAGAACTGCAGTGTGTGTGTGTGTGCATGTGTGTGTGTGCATGTGTGTGTGTGTGTGCAGTCTTTAAAATAGGGTTCTTTTAAGGGTTCAGAACAATGACAACAATGCTTACATGGGTCTTTCCCTGGTTATGTATGATTCCCTCCTTTTCTTTACTTACTGTAGAACCCAACAGTCTTAATAGTGCTTAGTGTTATGCAAAAGTTTGTGCACCCTTATAAAACTCCACGTACAGTTTCGCTTCTAATGAATGCATTCAGATACTTAAGCACACACATGTGCAGCTTATTCACCCGGGTGTGCAAATTCACTCACACACTAACATACAGCTTGTCTAGTCCCTGTAGAGAAGAAGTACTGCCAATAGAATAGGACTCTCTGGAGCAGATTAATCAACATCATGACCCTATTGGCTCCATGCTGCCTAATAAAGCCAGGCATGGGCTAGAGGGGTATAAAGCCCCCCAGCATTGAGGAGCTGTGGAGCAGTGGAAGAGCTGTGTTCTCTGGAATGATGATGGAGGAGCTCCATCCAGTACTTTTAGGATAAGTTGGGGATGATGAGGTGGGGTGGTGATCATCATCCAACATCCTGACCTCACTAACGCTCTTGTTGCTGAATGCAATCAAATCCTCACAGCAATAGCTCTCAGTGTCTGTAAATGGTGCGGTCACGCTGTCTAGACGTCAGCTAATCGAGAACAAGCCGTTCTTCACAAGAATCCAGCTCTGTTCTAAGAGAGGAACCAGAACAGTGTGAATAAGGTTTATTTTATTTATTTATTTTCCTATTGTTTCTAATCTGTTACATTTAGTCAATAATAATAATAATAACAATAATAATAATAATAATGTTTCCTGTAGTGCATTTTTTCACTTAGTTACGCCCAGAACATCAGCCTCAAGTTTCCCATGTGAAAAGGGGTGCACAAACTTTTGCATAAGACTGTTTGACTGCTGAATACTTTTACAGGGCACTACTCTGAACGGGGATTCCCTGCTTAAATAAACAAATAAACAAATAAACAAATAAACAAATAAACAAACATGCAATATTTATTATTGGAATGTAGAACCTCTAAATTCTTTATACCGGTTCTACTGGACCAAAAAGGTCACAGAACCCTTTCCTGTGTGTGAGTGGGTGTAAAGTGAGTGTGTAAGCGCGTAGGGGTGAGAGACAGGGGGATGGGGCGGGGATTGTGGGGGAATTCCTGTCTGGTCTGAGGGGATGAAGTGACTGTTTATACGTTTTAAAGTGAAAGTTCACCAGAAAAACATGAATTTACCTCGTTTTTCCCTTTTTTACCTCAAAAGTTTTCTTTTTTTAGTTTTACTCTGAAGCTACGAGGCTAATGTGGCTAAAAACAACAGAAAGTTATATGCCACCAATTAGCACAGCGCTACCTGAACGCTTCATTTAATCACACACTGATGTACAAAAACAGACACTGTACACCAAGAGTTTCATTAGTGAGGTCAGGATGTTGGATGATTGATCAACACCCCACCTCATCATCCCCAACTCCACAACTCACCCAATCAAAAGTACTGGATGGAGCTCCTCCACCATCATTCCAGAGAACACAGCTCCTCCACTGCTCCACAGCTCCTCAATGCTGGGGGGCTTTATACCCCTCTAGCCCACGCCTGGCATTAGGCAGCATGGAGCCAATAGGGTCATGATGTTGATCTGCTCCAGAGAGTCCTATTCTATTGGCAGTACTTCTTCTCTACAGGGACTAGACAAGCTGTGTGTGCATTTGCACATCTGTGTCAGCAATGGGTGCAGCTTAAAGGAGCTGAATGCACTCATTAGATGGGATGTCTACAAACTTTTGGACATACTGTGTACTTCAGGCCATGTCAGTCCAGTGCAGTTAGCTGGGGGGGCTCTCGCACTCAGCACTGCAGTTCATACCCCCTCAGAGCTGAAAGGGGGAAGTGAAGGAACTGCATCAGAACACAAAGAAACATCAACACACACAGCCTGTTACCCTTTATGAACACAACAGCCGTGCACTGTGTCTGTGTGTGTGTGTGTGTGTGTGTGTGTGTGTGTTGAGTGTTCTGCTGCTGCAGATGGCCTGCAGGATTTGTTGTCATGGAGAGGTTAAAGCTCAATGGGAACAGAAAGGCTGGGGATTCCCCGCCAGAGTCAGGAGGTCACGTGCATATGTGTGTGTGTGTGTGTTATGCAGCCCTTCGTGTGTATCCAGTAGGTGTGTCTGGGTACAGAACACCCTCATTATAACTATTAAATAGAACAGGAGCAAACAGAAAACCCACCAAATTACAGCATAGAGAACCATCAGCACTACTCCTACACTCCTACACACACAGCGCTCAGGGGCTGTCGGGCAGAACGGCAGCTTTACAGGAGGAGGAAACACTGAATAAAATCTTTCTACATTGACTTCCTTTGAAAGTTCAGATCAGTCATTTTACTAAATATTACAATATAAGGGTTACAGGGTTTATCTTCACTGTAAGCTGCACACATTGCTGACACAGATCACACACACACAGCTTGTAGAAGAAGTACTGCCAATAGAATAGGACTCTGGAGCAGATCAACATCATTAACACTGAGCAACCCCTATAGCATCTACCTAAGACACCATAGTGACATCATTACCACTCAGAAAAGGATAGCAACCACCTCTCAATGCCACGGAAACCACCTAGAACACCATAGCAACTGCTCAGAACCACTTAGAAAAGCCACTTAGACCACCTTAGCAACTGTTCAACAACATCACAGCTTGTTACTATGCATGGTAACCACCTAGAAAAAACACTGAACAACCCCTATAGCATCTGCCTAGGACATCATAGCGACATCATAACCACCCAGAACAGCAACCACCTCTCAATGCCACGAAAACCACCTAGGACACCATAGCAACTGCTTAGCAACAGCATAGCAACCACCTATCCCAGGGGACGTATGGGATTTGGAACTTCCGTGTCAGCTAACCATCGTCCACTTAGACGCTGGACTTCCCGTCTCTAGACTATTTGTCTGTTCTTCTGTGAGCTCTATTTCAGCCGCAGGCGTTTCCTCAGCTGAACAGGTCATATGTGTTCCTGCACGCTGTGCCGCGCCAGCAGAGGGAACAGGACAGTGTGACTCACCGTGACGCACCATTAAAACGTAAGCACCATTACGAAGCGTGTGTATGTAAGGCATGTGACTCCATAAAGTGACTTGAAGTGGAGACAGGAACTCAGTGTAACACAGCCTGGCTATCAGCTGTGATGGACACTTCACTCACTCACTCACTCACTCACTCACACACACACACACACACACACACACACACACACACACACACACACACACACATACCAGCTCACAGACGTCTCTACTCTGTTTAAAGCACTGAAATAAAAGGAACTGTAGAATAGGCTGACCTAGGCTGACCCTATTGACTGACTGTTGCTGAATGTATATTGTGGTATTCAGATACAGATTCAGGACTAAGACCATCATCATGAAGTGCTTCGAGAGGCTAGTCATGAGGGACCCAACTGCCCTCTTCATTGGACCCCCTGCAATTTGCATATCATCCCAACCGCTCCACGGACGATGCCGTCACCACCACCCTTCATCTCTCCCTTACCCACCTGGAGAAGAAGGACACCTACGTCAGAATGCTGTTCATAGACTTCAGTTCAGCATTCAACACCATCATCCCACAGAACCTCACCAGGAAGTTAAGCCTGCTGGGCCTCAACACCCCCCTCTGCAACTGGATCCTGGACTTCCTGACGGGGAGGCCCCAGTTAGTCCGGTTCGGGGACAGCAGCTCCAGCACCATCACCATGAACACTGGGGCACCTCAGGGCAGTGTACTGAGTTCCCCTCGGCTGTTCACCCTGCTGACTCATGACTGTGTTACGAAACACAGTTCTAACAGCATCATAAAGTTCGCCGATGATACAACTGTGCTGGGTCTCATCAGCAAAGGCGACGAGTCAGCATACAGAGAGGAGGTGCAGCAGCTGACAGACTGGTGTACAGTCAACAACCTTCACTGGAATGTAGAGAAGACCAAGGAAATGGTTGTTGACTTCAGGAAATCAAGACACGACCACTCTCCGCTTAACATCAACGGCTCCTCTGTGGAGATCGTTAAGAGAACCAAGTTCCTTGGTGTCCACCTAGCGGAGAACCTCACCTGGTCCCTGAACACCAGCTCTACAGCCAAGAAAGCCCAACAGCGTCTCTACTTCCTCCGGAAGCTGAGAAAGGCCCGTCTCCCTCCACCCATCCTCACCCTCTTCTATAGGGGAACCATAGAGAGCATCCTGATCAGCTGCATCACTGCCTGGTTTGGGACCTGCACAGCCTCTGACCGCAAGTCCCTCCAACGCATTTACACTGCCCGCTGCATCCGCAAAGCAACCAGCATTGTGGATGACTCCACCCACCCTTCACACAGACTGTTCTCCCTCCTGCCATTAGGAAGAAGGTACCGCAGGTCCGGTCCAACACGACCAGACTCTGCAACAGCTTCTTCCCCCAAGCCATCAGACTCCTCAACTCAACTCAACTTCCGAACTGATGTCTTTTCTGCTACATGCACACTCAAACACACACACACACACACACACACACACACACACACACACACACACACACTCTCTCTCTCTCTTTGCACAAGCATTTGCACTAATAACTTTACTACCTCACTGGACTCAATATTTATTACACACTGCAGAATTTGCACACTACCACCAATTATTTATTATTTATTATTCTCTGTCTGTACTGTACTGTGTTGTCTGTCTGCACTTGTTTGTTTGTGTTGCACTTGTGTTCTGTATGCACTGTCTATGTTGCACCATGGTCCTGGAGGAACATTGTTTCGTTTCACTGTGTACTCTGTATGTAGTTGAAATGATAATAAAACCCACTTGACTTGACTTGACTTGACTTGACACAGATTCAGGACTAAGACCCCCTGTACACCTGGGCACTTCAGTTGTCTTGAATATGAGGATTATATCTGGATCAGGCCGAGCCACATACAGCTGCAGGTGTAAACTCACCCATTTGAACCAGATTCTAATCCCATCCCTCAAACCAGTTCAGGAGGAGCTCAGGGAGACAGCAAAACTTCTCCCAGTACAACCGAAACCCATCCAAGGACCCTCCCAGGACAACCCCACCTCCGAGTACAACCAAAACCCCTCCTAGGACAAACAAAACTCCTCCCACTACAGCCCAAACCCCTCCTAGGACTACCCAACCCCCTCCTAGGACAAACGAAACACCTCCCACTACAGCCCAACCTCCTCCCAGTACAACCAAAACCCCTCCCAGTACAACCTAAAACCCCTCCCAGTACAACCCAAACTCCACCCAGGACACCCAAAACTCCTCCCAGGACATTAAAAGCCCCTCCTACCACACCCATAACCCCTCCCAGGACAACCCAAACCCCTCCCAGGACAACCCAAACCCCAACTAAGACATCAGTAATAAGTCGTGTGGTGAGCAGATTTGCAGATTCTGTCCCACACAGCAGTCAGATTCCAGTCTGACTAACCCTGTCCTTCCAGAAGCCCAATTTAGTGCCTCTTCAGGAAGTCCGTGACGGTGCTGAGCTACATTCTGGATCATTGGCATCCAGGGTTTTCTGCTATTTTGTGGAATTCATTTTACCCTCCACTTTTGCAATCTGCTCAGTGCCACTAGCAGCAACACAACCCCAAAGCATGACCGGTCCACCCTCACACTTCACAGCTGGCCAGGTGTTCTTTCACAGAACCTGTTTCCAAAACTCATCTGGCTTTTCTAGCTGTTCTGTAGATCTGCAAACACTGAGCTTTGTGACAAGGTCACAGGCAGGGGGGATTAGCCAGGAGTTGGTCCTCTTTTACTGCAGCAGCCCTACTGTACTCTTCTCCTCTGGGGAGGCTTTACACTACATGCTGGAACATTGCTGTGCAGATGATTTTCCATGCATTCAGCTGGATGGAGCTCCATCATCAACTGCAGAGAACCCCACTGCCCAATGCTGGGGGGGCTTAACACCCCCCCTATCCCACGCTCAGCATTGAGCACGGTATTCTTAGACCTACTCCAGAGCGCCGTGTCCTATTGGTCAGTGCTTTTCTATGGAGTAAGACTTTGCTGCTGGTACTGGAGGCATCAAAGAAAGCACGCTACTGCAGATGGAACCTGCAAGTGTTTATCTTTACTGTACTTCACCACGCAAAAACGCGTCCTCACCAAAACCAGAAAGGGCCGCTTCCTCTTTCCTCCAGCTAAACCCGACCGGCTGGTGTTCCCTGAACTCGCTGTACAAACTTTCTGAAAGGAAACCAGTTCAGCAAGAAAATCCCAAGAAAGCCACAGTGAATAATCAGACAGGAAATAACCAGTATACCAGTGTAACCCCCGAATTACCCCATAACAGCCTCTTACTGTTTCACAGGGCACATCCTTCTCAAGGCTCTTTAACGTTTTTATAATAGTATTATTTTTTTTTTAGCACGGCAGCTTTTAGTCAGAATTAATTTCATTAAATTAGAGCAAGTGTGAATCATTAATGATTATTATTATGTTTGCTTGGTAACACTATATACACCATGTCTACAGGTAATTACAGATAGTTTCATAAAGTTTTAGTGCATTCAAAATGTAATATCTATAAAGGGCACATTATACTTCATAGTCATGTTTATTATGCAACTTAACAATGCATAATATGCACTATTCAAAACATACTATAATGTCCTTCCCTAGACACTAAACTGCACACTTACATAGTTAAATCTCCAGTTTTATGTATTTTATTAGTGCGTATATATATATATATATACACACACTAAGACTAAATTCTACACTGATGAACATTGTATAGACAAAACTATTGGGACACCTGCTCATTCAGTGTTTCTACTGAAATCAAGGGTATTAAAGAGTTTCTCCTGCTTCTGTTGGAGTATCTATCTCTACTGTCCAGAGAAGAAGACTTTCTACCACAGTCTGGAGGAGCATTGCTGTGAGGCTGTAAGGAAACCGGTTCTGTGAAAAGAACACCTGGCCAACTGTGAAGTGTGAGGGTGGACCCATCATTGCTGCCAGTGGCACTGAAAATCTGACAATAGCAGCAAATCCTGGATGCAAATGATCCAAAATGTGAGGATTTGCATTAGTGAGGTCAGAAGGTCATCATCCCCAACTCCCTAACTCATCCCAGATCACCATCCATCACTCCAGAGAACACAGTTCTTCCACTGCTCCACAGCTCAATGCTGGGGGGCTTTATATATATATATATATATATATATATATATATATATATATATATATATATATATATACATACATACATACATACATACACACACACACTAATAAAATACATAGAAATTTAACAAGTGTGTGTGTGTGTGTGTGTGCTATACTTATATCCATAATTATATCCATCTGCTATTTCTATCCAGTTTTTCCACATGACCGGACAGCTGTATCTCACTGCTGGTTGTACCGTTTATGACGGTGTTTGAGACAAATAAGCTGAAATGAAATTAAACTCATCTGATTGGATTTATAAGGCATGCATGAGAGGCTGCACTTCTCCTGCACTGACATTTAACATACGATAAACATCAGCAATTGTTGACCACTCATAATGCATACTGTATATACACTACCTGTCCAAATGTCCAACTGTGGACACCCCTCCTAACGAATGCATTCAGCTACTTTAAGCTGCACCCATTGCTGACACTGATGTGCAAATGCACACACACAGCTTGTCTAGTCCCTGCAGAGAAAGAAGTACTGCCAATAGAATAGGACTCTCTGGAGCAGAGAGTAAACATGAACCTATTCATGGTGCCCATGCTGCCTAATGCCAGGCGTGGGCTAGAGGGGTATAATAAAGCCCCCCAGCATTGAGGAGGTGACCCCACTAATGCTTTTGTGGCTGAATGTAATCAAATCCTCACATTTTGGATCATCTGCATCCAGGATTTGCTGCTATTGTCAGATTTTCAGTGCCACTGGCAGCAACACAACCCCAATGCATGATGGGTCCACCCTCACACTTCACAGTTGGCCAGGTGTTCTTTTCACAGAACCCGTTTCCTCACAGCTTCACAGCAATGCTCCTCCAGACTGTAGCAGAAAGTCTTCTTCTCTGGACAGTAGAGATAGATACTCAAACAGCTCTTTTAATACCCTTGATTTCAGAAGAAATACTGAATGAGCAGGTGTCCCAATACTTTTGTCTATTTAATGTTCATCAGTATAGAATTTAATAATAAATGGACTAATCGAATGACTTGGGATAACATGTTTTTTACACTGAACGTTAAGAGGTGTATATATTTACATGAATATGTGCTATATGACATTTATAATGCTTTATAAGTGTAGTATAAAGTGGTTTATTATGCATGTTTTGTTAATTCACTGTCTCCCAGCCAGCGCCTGACCCATCAACTGGTTTAAAAATCTCTAAAGTAGAGTAAAATAAGGTGGAATAAGCTCTTTACGGCGCTCAGACCTGCTGAATCTGGCTGCAGGAGGCCAAATCAGACCAGTCATTTGGAGAGTGTGTGAGCAGCGCAGTGTTGGGGGGGTGTTTTCAGTGTCCTGCGCTGGTTTCACTTCATGCAGCGCTGCAGCGGTGGGGGGTAGAGTCCACGCGGGCTGCAGGGACTTTCCATGGTCACTCATGTGAGAGGCTTTTGAGGGCTGAAATGTGAAACCCCTTTGTGCGCTCTGCTTTATGACTGCAAACAGCCCGAACGTGGCTGAGCAATAACCATATATGAGCACGATGAGGGAGTGCCAGATTCAGGATTATTTATAGCTTATAAATATAAATATAAAGTGTGAATCGAGGTTCTGAATGAGGGACGATGGAAAACTCAAAACCAGGCACTTTCCACTGCAGCAGCACTGAGCAGATAAGCCCACCACTCTCGCCACTCGCTGAAACTGTAGAGCAGCAACAAGTGTTGTGATGAGGATGAGGCAAATATCTGCCAAAACTGGGTGGCGTGTTCACGCGTACGCTAAACTGAGAGCGTCCGCAGAAGCGCTGAAAGAGCATGTGCTGGAAAGCCCCTGCCTCGTGTCTAAATGCGGCGGTAGGCAGCTTCTCTGCAGGGCCGCCTGCTATTTACATCTATAGACTCTATGTCCTCAAACATCGGCTAAATCAGGAGCACACTGAATTTTAAGTGTCGGGACACACGGCTACATCATCCAGGCTAATTCTGGGAGGCTAAACATCACCACAGCACGTAGCTGAGGCCTAGTGTCAGTCTGGAAAACGTACAGATACAGTCCACTCAGTCCGTTTCCAGTCGAACCAGCCTCGGTTCTTCAGTTATTTTAGAAAATAGCACAGAGGAGCTATCAACAGCTGACTCGAATATCAGGTGTTTGCAGGGAGATCTTTCCACACCTCCTGCCCAAGATCCAAAGCACCACCTCATCTGTTAAACATGGTGGTGGGGGTGCTCTCAAATCTGCAGGAGATCTTTCCTCACCTCCTGCCCAAGATCCAAAGCATACCACCTCATCTGTTAAACATGGTGGTGGGGGTGCTCTGAAATCTGCAGGAGATCTTTCCACACCTCCTGCCCAAGATCCAATCCAAAGCACCACCTCATCTGTTAAACATGGTGGTGGTAGTGCTCTGAAATCTGCAGGAGATCTTTCCACACCTCCTGCCCAAGATCCAATCCAAAGCACCACCTCATCTGTTAAACATGGTGGTGCAAGTGCTCTGAAATCTGCAGATCTTTCCTCACCTCCTGCCCAAGATTAAAAGCACGACCTAATCTGTTAAACAGATGCTCTGAGATCCAAGTCCATCCAAACACATTCAACGATGTTGAGGTCTGGACTGTGGGCTGGTCAGTCAGTTTTTCTGAGAGCAGCAGCAGCAGCAGCAGCAGCGGTGTCGGTCTGCTTTCCTCAGTTAGAGCTTGATCAGCTCCACATCATTTCAGACCCACAGTGTTGTGCCGTCTTCTCACAATGGAAGGACGGACACTAACAGCTCTGAGTAAAGGTTGATTTTCTCCTTCCAAAGGCGAAGCTTTTAAAGCGGTCAACCTGGCGTGGGGCAGTGTTGGGGGTCCACCAGGTCTTGTTAAGGTTCCCCCTTTCTCTGGATTTGAACCTGTTTTTGAACTCCAGTTCCAGGAACTCACTGTGACTTTCTCCTTCCTAATCTCTGATTACCTTCCGTCTAATCCACAGAGAAAGTTCTCCTGCAGAAGGAAGTACTTTATAGTAATTCGGACTGGAAGTCCAATAAACACGAGGTGCACGGGATTTGGCTCAGAACTGCATGCAGGGTTTAGAAATGTCTATCGTAGCTTTTTACGATGTTGTCAAGGTGGACAGAGCAGAACCAACACCAGGAGTTCAAAAATACTAAACAGAATTTTCCTGATTTCCAATTCTGCGTACATTTCTGTTCCTTTTTTAACTTATTTTTAGGAAATAATTAATAAATTCATAAATTCATGAAAAAAGAAATTAGCAGCAGGGATGAGCTGCTAAACTGCTGCTTCTCAGACTTAAAAAAAAAGAAAAAAAGAAAAAAAGTCAAAACAGCATTACACTATACACTTACGCCATCTAGTGGTGCCAGCTGCAAACACACAGCATGCAAAAGAAGAGTGAGGACCTTTTAAACGTTTTGAAATTTACATTTACGGCATTTAGCTGATGCTTTTATCCAAAGAGACTTGCACTCGTATTACAGAGGCGGGCCAATGCAGTGTTAGGAGTCTTGCCCAAGGACTCTTATTGGTGTAGCGCAGCACAGTCACCCAGACCAGGAATCAAACCCCAGTGTCTCCCACATGGTGCGGTAGCTCACTGACAGGTAGTGGTGTTATCTTTTGCACCCCACAAATCACTTATGCAGGGGAGAGCTATTTATTTGTATTTATTTATTTTTCTTGTTCACTGTTTAATAAATTAAATATAAAAATAATTACAAGTAAGGCTTCCTTTCTGTGTGTGTGTGTGTGTGTGTGTGTTTGGGAAATACGTACAATACAGTTTAAGATTACATTGGTTTAAACAGAAGCATGATTAGACCCAATTCCTAAAATGCCGCTGTGCCGACTAATTTTATCCTGAATTGCTGAGCAAAACTACAGGACGCCACTCAAGGCACTACATTACCCACAATGCCCCAGCGTCTGTTCAAAAGCTTGAACAGCAAACCCTTTCAGCTGGTTTCAGGTTATTATTTACAGAGTAATGGACATTTATTTAACAGAAAAAAGTCAATAAAGCTCGCTAGTAAAACAGGGCACTGATGACAGGAGTTTTCTTTTGATTGTTTTTTGAGTGAACGTTTGATTGTTCAATGAAATAATTATTTATAAAGTTACTATGTTTTGCCTACATGTTTGTCGTTGACAAAAAATGGTATATTGATGGCAGTGTATGATATTGTTCCTTTAAATTATGCTATATTTCCTATTCATTCTAATAAATTCCAGAAGTTTCCAAAATGTTCATGGAAATATGGGAATATTTCCAAAGTTCCTGAGCTAAAATTCCCATGGAAAGTTTAATTCACTGGAAATTTCCTGTCCATCTTTTAATTATTATTATTATTATTATTATTGTTATTATTATTATATTAAGAATTATATTAATAAATAATAGTGTACTCTTAATTACATTATTATTATTATTAATATAATAATAATTATTATTTAAGGGTCAATTTGCAATTATCTGTAAATAATCTGTAAATAATATTGTTATGATTTAATGAACCTTGTGTTTAAGTGTGCGCACTGTATAAGAGTACGTGATGAAGAGATGTAAACCTCTGGTGTGGTTTTTTTGAAGACGTCTCTGCCTTCAATAACATCCGTCATCACTCTGTGCTTCAGCTGGGCGTACTCCTCCTCCGTCAGCTCGATGGACTCCAGCTCCGCCTGGCAGCTCCGACACAGTCCTCTGAGCAACAGATCATTACCACAGTTATAATAACAACCATTATAATATGTAACTATAATAACTATAATAATTAATAATATAATTATCATAATCCACAGTCATTCGATTTCACTCAGCAATATAAAAGAACATACCTGACCGTCACCGAGGAAAAGCTCCCCCTCCACTCCTCCCCTGGTAAACTGAACCAAGATAAAACATCACATCATCAGAACATCTCCAGAACCGCACTATCCACAGTCTTCTTCATCTCTGACCTCACAGCCCTCAGATTCAGCTACGACCTTTCAGTCAAACAGCTGTGCAGATCAGACACGAGCTGATTCAGCTTCTAGAAATTATATTATATTATAATTATTATTGTTATTAACTAGTAATATTATTAGCCAACCAAACAAGCAGCTGAAAAAAAGTCTGACCACTGACTTTATAGATATATTTAGAGATATATTATACACAGCTGTTAAAGGACCCGTTTACCTGTTATCTATCTACCTCCCTATAATATTATATATATATATATATATTTTAATTTGCAGACTATGAATGGCATAAAGTCCCAACAGCAATGTGAAAGACTAGCGGAGAGCCAGCCAAGACACAAGAGCTGTGATTGGCAGTCGAGGTTTTATCACTATTGTAATTTTTGAATGTTCTCAAAGTTCAGATATTTTGTCCTGTGTTTAAATTTCAATAATAACTGCTTTACATTATAATTATTATAATAATTTCTTTGCATTATTTGAGCAGTTGTCTTTTCTGCAAATAAATAAATGCTCTAAATAGTAACATTTTTATTTGGAATTTGGGGGAAATGTAGCCCATGATTTATGAAATACAGCACAAATGTTAATTTTCCTTAAACACACTGCCTATAACTAGTAAAACCAGAGACACTGATCATGTAGGAGGGTCTCTCCATTGTTTCAGAAGCTGTGTGTGTGTGTGTGTGTGTATATATATATATATATATATATCTCTGATAGATAGATAAATAGATAGATAGATAGAGGGGGGGGGGGGACTGGGAACACGAGTGAAGTCTGAGTGAACTCTTCCTCTAATAAACTGTAAAGTAGTTCACCTCTCAAACCAGGTTTTGATGGTTTTGGCCAGCAGCTCCTCTGGATACAGCTGGTTTTCCCTCATGTACATCAGGACGCCCAGCAGTCTGTCTTTGTCCTCTGGCTTAGCGAGAGAACTGGTAAACAGGCAATGCCAAGTGTCCTGACTGGGCGTCAGGCCCATCTCCAAAATCTCACCATAGAGCATCCAACCTGTCTGACTGTCACCGTGGAGGAAAGCCCCAGCGATGGCGTCACCATAGTTATGAACCGAGGGAGTGATGACCTTTTTTATCTCCTCCAGCATCATCAGCACCTCCCTCCAGCGCTCGGTCTGACTGAAGCCTTTAATGAACAGTCTGTACGCTCCAGTGTCCAGACTTTTAAAGCAGTTGCTCATGATGTCATAGGTGTCCAGAATTTCTGAGTGGTGACCCTCAGACACGCAGAGGGCGACGTATTTTACGAGCATGTCATACGGCACCGTCCCGCGCTCCTTAGCAACATAGGCCAGGAAAGACTTGGCTACGTTAATGTCGGACCGAGCAGACAGCATTAAGTTCATCATCATATTCTGGAAGATCTCCGGTCTGGGTGAGCCTTCTCTCAGCTTACTCCACTCCAAAGGGCTCAGTGGTCTATCCGGTATTGATATCCCTACGTCCCGCAGCAAACGGCTGGCCGGCTCCTTCTCTACTGCTGCTCTGTTCCTAAAATAATCTGCCGATCTTTTGGCAGTGCCGGCGGCAAACACCGACCTGAATGGGCGATTACCTTCAGAGGTGCCGTCCCTGCGCTTCCACCCTTCTACGGGCAGTCTCTTCTCTTTCTTGGTGCTGAAAAGCCGAGCGGTTGGGTGCTCACTGGTCGGCAGACCCACAGGAAGGCGCTGACGGTAAAGGTGGTGTCCAAATAACGGCTGGAGATATCTGACACACGTCCTTGCATTTGTAAGCACGAAGGACCCCATGACGCATCCGCAGGGACTCGGGCCTGCAGCGAAATCCAAACGCAAGCAGAAAGATATTCAGTGAGGCAGTTCTGCTGAGCACACAGAATATATGTAAAAAACATGCATCTCCAAAAACGCAACGTTACAGGAGAAAGGGAGACACAAGGTAGGGTTTCTAATAAAGTGGCCAGTGAGTGAAAGCACAGGGTATGTGTTTCCAATAAAGTGGCCAGAGATTGGTAGCATAGGGTATGTGTTTCCAATAAAGTGGCCAGAGATTGGTAGCATAGGGTAGGGGTTTCTAATAAAGTGGCCAGTGAGTGGAGGCACAAGGTAGGGGTTTCTAATAAAGTGGCCAGTGAGTGGAACTACAAGGTATGTGTTTCCAATAAAGTGGCCAGAGATTGGTAGCATAAGGTAGGGGTTTCCAATAAAGTGGCCAGAGAGTGGAGGCACAAGGTAGGGGTTTCTAATAAAGTGGCCAGTGAGTGAAAGCACAGGGTATGTGTTTCCAATAAAGTGGCCAGAGATTGGTAGCATAGGGTAGGGGTTTCTAATAAAGTGGCCAGTGAGTGGAAGCACAAGGTAGGTGTTTCTGATAAAGTGGCCTTAACAGAAAGGAGTAGTTAAGGCGCGGGGTGCTGAGGGGGTGCTGACGGGGTGCTGACGGGGTGCTGAGGGGGTGCTGACGGGGTGCTGACGGGGTGCTGAAGGGGTGCTGACAGCTCATTCAGCTGCACCGTTTTAACATCTTAAACGTTAACGAACTAAAACCTGCGCATGCGCACTTTAACATCAGAAAGCTGAACACGAACACTGGGGAATAACTCGCCGCTTCTTCATAACTCAGCTGTATTTGGTGAAAGTAAACCTGAAGAGAAGAGAAACGATCAGAGGGAGAAAGGGGAACTCACAGACCTCAGCGTGCACCTCCACTCCTTCTTCTACTGCTCTCAGGATCACGCTGAGCGCCGCCGCCCCCTACCGTCCGGAGTGCGAAACACTGGCCTCGACTTCATCCTTCATCCTTACCCAGTTTTTAATTATCAAAATAATGAAGAATTATATGAAGAAATGAGCTTATAGGATAATAAAGCACATCAGGAATAATGAAACTAATCAAATCTGAATAAAGTCATTTAGAGTGGGGTTTGGTGTGAAGCGCTTCTGTTCGGGAGAAACGTCCCCAATCAAAACCAGGGGTATAATCAGCACATCTGAATTAGACTAATGTGCTGTTAGTGGATCATAACCAACAACATACGTAGATTTAAATCAGCAGATGAATGTAAAATTATTGTATAATTTTGTATTTATTTACAATTATTATTATATTATGATTATGATTAAGTAGTAGTAGTATTGTTATTATTATTATTATTATTATTATTAATTATATATATATATATATATACCTTAATATTTATAAAAAAAACTAAATATTATAAATGATTCACCTGCATCCTTACTATGGATTATGTACTGATATAACTTGTATTTGCCATGTTAAATATGTTTTTGCTAGCACTTAACTCCTTTTTATTTTTTTAAATAACAACATAAAGTACAGAACAATGTAGAAAGATAGAAACTCGCACTGAGGATGTAATAACTACAAACTACAAGCTAGAGGGTGTAAAATAATATGCTACAGAAAAGAAACACAACAACAATAAATAAAGCCATTAATTGAGAAACGTACGACTTCTACAGTGTTTAGAGATCTGGTGTGAGATGATTCCAGCAGTTTTCCAGTTTTTTTACTGAATCAAAAGCAAAAAATCTAAGAAACAAAAGATCCCACAGAGGAAACATTCAAAGAGTTAATAAAGGCATGAAAACTTAATATATACTAATACATCTAGTAAAATCCTAGCAAACAAAAAAAACATTTCCAGTTGTTTAATCACCTTAATGAAGAAGAGAGAAGCTTATTTTATCTCCACTTACTGCAGTGAATGTGTTTTAATTATTCATATATTTCATGTTCATCAAGTTTTCCACTTCAAATAAAATAGCATCAACATCAAATGAAGGAAAGTTCAGTTTAAGATTAAACCAGGATCTAAAGACTGTCCAAAAACTTTAAATATTGACATTAACAGAACAAATGCTCCAGGAATTCATCTCCTAAAACACACAGAAATCAGCATCACATTCAAACCTCTTTCCAGGAACACGGCTGCAGGATCTGTCTAATTTATTATTCTGAAATGAGTCTCCTCCTTCACTTTAGGAAATATCTTAACTGTAACTGTATTATTTTACAATATTTATATTATATTTATATAATATTATATAATTTATCATATAATATTTACATATTACTGTAAATATAAACATATAATATAATAAAGTATTATTGTAGTATTAGTATTAGTGTTATATTGTACATTTTTAATACTATTTATTGAGTACTATTTGTTTAAAGTTTTCAATCTCAGGAAGGGAGCAGCTAGGCAACAGCCTAGCCTAGTAACCACCCAGGACAATGTATCAGCTACCATAGCAGCTGCCACAGCAACCACCTGGACCACATTAGCAACCACCTGAAGTACCAAAAATCATCACCTTACCAACACCTCAGCAAACCACCTGAAATACAATAGCACCTTCAATAAGGAAGACCTTAGCAACAATATAACATCTACTTAGTAACCACCAGGGACAGCCTTAGCAACTACCTGAAATGCCAAAGCAACTGCATAGCAGCTCCCCACCCTCCTGCTCCACACCCCCCTGCTCCACACCCTCCTGCTCCACACCCCCCTGCTCCACACCCTCCACCCTCCTGCTCTCCACCCTCCTGCTCCACACCCTCCTGCTCTCCACCCTCCTGCTCCACACCCTCCTGCTCCACACCCTCCTGCTCTCCACCCTCCTGCTCCACACCCTCCTGCTCCACACCCTCCTGCTCTCCACCCCCCTGCTCCACACCCTCCTGCTCCACACCCTCCTGCTCCCCACCCTCCTGCTCCACACCCTCCTGCTCCACACCCCCTGCTCTCCACCCTCCTGCTCCCCACCCTCCTGCTCCACACCCTCCTGCTCCCCACCCTCCTGCTCCACACCCTCCTGCTCCACACCCCCTGCTCTCCACCCTCCTGCTCCCCACCCTCCTGCTCCACACCCCCCCTGCTCCCCACCCTCCTGCTCCACACCCCCCTGCTCCCCACCCTCCTGCTCCACACCCTCCTGCTCCACACCCCCTGCTCTCCACCCTCCTGCTCCACACCCTCCTGCTCCACACCCCCCTGCTCCCCACCCTCCTGCTCCACACCCTCCTGCTCTCCACACCCTCCTGCTCCCCACCCCCCTGCTCCCCACCCTCCTGCTCCACACCCCCCTGCTCTCCACCCTCCTGCTCCCCACCCCCCTGCTCCCCACCCCCCTGCTCTCCACCCCCCTGCTCCCCACCCCCCTGCTCTCCACCCCCCTGCTCCCCACCCTCCTGCTCCCCACCCCCCTGCTCCACACCCCCCTGCTCTCCACCCTCCCGCTGTAACCGTCGCAGCCTGATGCCTCAGCACTCCGCGACCAGCCCGGCATAGCATAGCATAGCATAGCATAGCATAGCATAGCATAGCATAGCATAGCTATCTAACTCCGCCGAGCGGCCTTAAAGGTCTGGCGTTTAGGAGACGAACTGAACTTTAAAGTGAGCTTTAGAAAGCTTATATATTGTAATATTAATATATATGCAGTTTTAGTAGCTGGGGGATATGGCGAGTGACCCCGCTGCGGAGTGGAAGGAGCTCCTGAGGAGGAGGCTGGCCGCTGGAGGAGCTGCAGGTTCGAGGGGAAAGCTGAGCATTACTGAGACTCAGAGCCTGGATGAATTAGGCACAGATATATGACTGTTATCAGATGAACTAGCCACCTTATCTTTACTAGCACTAGCACTAGCACTAGCTAACTGTGTGCGATGTTTACATGTTAGCAGGTGGCTAACGCTAATTATAGCTAAGCTAGCTAGCTAACGACTCCCCTGACTTCTTTAACTCCTGTTTACTGAAGGTTTTGGTCTCCTACTGTGGATTTTAGGCTCTTATAGTTTTCATAAGACTGTCCTCATGTTTATTCGACGAAGAAAACGTTATAATAAAAAAGAATAATGTTTAAATGTAAAGCTAAAGCCGGCGAGGTTACAGATCTAGAGCTCCTGACCTGGTTTAAGACTAATCCTAGTCTACAAATTAGTCAAATCCAGTGGGGTTTAAATAATCTAGCTAACTACTGTTCAGTCCAACAGCAGCCCTTAATGTTCAGCATCTAAACTTTAAATACATACATAAAACATTAAAGGACTCTTATTCTACAATTTGGCCTAAAAGGAATAAAGGCCCATATCCTACTGATTAATCATTACTGCTCAGTTTATCAATCAGAAACAGCTGAAATTCATTTGTACGTGATAATTTCCCATAATCTACTAATCCTGTAGAATAGAGGCAGTTTTTTTTGTTACTGCTGCTTTAAGACTAATGTATGTATATGAGCTCTGTTCTGATTGGCTGTCCTCGGTTATGCCTAATTCTGAAATCAGTTCAGGTTGACATACTGTACTGTCAGCATAACTTGGTGGATATAGGTGAATATGCAGATTTTTGTGGCATTACAGAAACCATTTGCTTGCTTTGAGTTAACACAGTTAACAGTGTGTGCTGAGAAGTGAATTATATATTTTGAAACTTTAATAATAATAATAATAATGATAATAATAATGGACTACTTGACTCTAATCTAGATGTTTATTTCACCCTGAACAGGTGAAATAAGAGGTGTGAACACAGTCAGAGCTCATCGTTGAACTGCTCTCCAAAGTCATGAACACTGAACTTCTCGTTTGTGTCTCAGACGGCAGGAGTGAAGAGGAGAAGAAAGAGGAGGAGACGGAGCTTTTCACTAAATACTACACTGAATGGAAAGGAGGAGGGAACGCCGACAGCACCTTCAAACACATCCCACGCTTCTACTACAGGGTGAGTGACCTGAAAGACCCAGGGCTTATTACGTATAGGACATCAAATACAGCCATTGCAGTGAACCGATCTCAGACTGGTGCAATACTAGAGATTCAGAAATAGATAACTTGCAACTTCATGATTTTGTGTGACAGCTTCCAGCAGAGGATGAAGTTCTGCTGCAGAAACTAAGAGAAGAGTCCCGGGCGGTGTTTCTACAGAGGAAGAGCCGCGAACTCCTCGACAACGAAGAGTTACAAGTAAGAAAGTGGTCTGCTCCCTCCTGTCTAAGAAAGGACTGTGTGAAGCCTTTATTTATTATACATGGATTTTTTTTATTTTAATTTATTTATCAGGCAGGTATTTAAGTAAGATTTGATTATTACATTAGACAAGTTTCAGGTTTATTTGTCATTTGCACAACATGTCAGGACATTTATGCATTAAATGCTTGTGGTGAGGCTCAGGTTGATGCTCTACAGGAGGACAAAACTATATACATACTAAACATATTACAATAAAGTTATATCAAAAATATGTTAAATAAATGCAAAATGCACACAAAATATACACAAAATACAGAATATGCAAAGACAGGAGGGATCTGTAGACAACTAGACAACTCGTCTAATTCACATTTACAGCTGATTCTCTTATCCAGAGCTCTTGCGCATGGCTTGTGTTTCACAGGTTGGAGGATGTAGAGTTAGGAGTCTTGCCCAGGGACTAAATGCACAACACAAACATGACTGGAGGAACTATTTACACAGTAGATATATTCCATGTTCAAAAATATCTCCTATAGTTTTCTTTCTGACCTGAGAATGAGTGCATTCTTAATTATATAGTATTTTAATATTACTGTTCTGACCTTACAAACTCATTTACATATTACATTTGTTGAGCGTTTTTAGATTGTGAGTATTAACTGCTCTTGTGGGCCTGAAAGGTTGCCAGTTTAATCCCCTGAACCGCCAGGATGCGACTGAAGTGCCCTTGAGCAAGGCAGCTAACCCCCAACTGCTCCCTAGATCTAGCAGCTAGAGCTGCCCACTGTTCCAGACGTGTGTGTGTGTGTGTGTGTGTGTGTGTGTGTGTGTGTGTGTGTGTGTATGTGTGTGTTCACTGCACGGATGGGTTAAATGTGAAGGACAAGAAGCGACTGCGTGAGTCTTCTTCCTTTCTTCTTAACTGTTCATTTGTGTTTATTCCCCTCTACAGAACCTGTGGTTTCTTCTTGATAAGCATCAGGTGCCTCCTACAACGGGCGATGAAGCCATGATAAGCTATGAGAGTTTCCTGAAGGTCGGAGAGAAAGCAGGTTCTAAATGCAAGTGAGTGGAAAAACACAGCTGTGAAATGACTCACTTCATCTACCACCCCGACTTTCTGAGCTTTAGGTGGGCATGATGCTTCTAACCCTCCTGCTTTCCTTCCTCAGGCTGTTCTTCACTGCCAGAGTGTACGCCAAGCTGCTCCACAATGATCCATACGGACGCATATCAATCATGCAGTTCTTCAACTATGTCATGAGAAAAGGTACGCTCTGATTCCGGAGTGATCCTGTGAGCTTGGATATGAACAGAGGGGAAAGTCTGATTATCTTCAGGCTGGCAGCTCAAGTCTGATTTATTGGCATGTTTGATTTGACCTGCATGAGTTCATATTCAGGCCTCATTTCTTAATGTTTTAAAGTCCAGTTCATAGTGATTGTTTATCTGTATCTGTAACTCAGTTTGAGCAGTCTGATTCCGAGGCAATTTGCTTTTTGCTCTTTGATGTAAAAACAAAAAACACAACAAAACAAACAAAATGGTGAGAAAATTGAAATTAAACTAATGAGTTAAATTCAGTTGAGCGAAAATAAAAAATAGACACTGTACATATACACAATAAACACACTACACTATACACACACTATATACACTATACATACACTCTATACACACTGTATACACTGTACATACACACTGTTCATTCACTACAAGCATTATATACATTATACATTTACACTATGCACACTATATACTTATACACACTATATACACTGTACATACACACTACATTCACTACAAACACTATATACACTATACAGGCACTATACATACACTGCATACACACACTATATACACACTCTACATACACCCTATACATGCACTATATACACACCCTATATACACTACACATATATACTACACATTCACTACAAACACTATAAACTATAAGTTTACACTATACACACTATACATTCACTGTATACACACTACATTCACATGTACACTGTACATATACACTATACATACACTATATACACCATATACGCTACACACACTATATACACTGTACATACACACTACATTCACTACAACACTATATACACTATACATTTACGCTATAAATACTATACACACACTATATACACTCTACATACACCCTATACATGCACTACACTATATACACTATGCAGTTACACTATGTCTGCACTATACATACACACTATATACACTGTACATATAAACTACACTATACATATATGCTATATTCACAATACACACACTAATTAAAATGTACAGGTTTAATATATAATCTGTAAGATGTTTACGTTGCTGTTTACATACAGACACTGGATAAGATGTGAACATTAAATAAGTGTAAATTTGCACAAAATCTAATCCATTTCTGTTTTGGTTGATTTGCTCCTCTCTGTCAGTGTGGCTGCACCAGACCAGGATTGGGTTGAGCCTGTATGACGTAGCGGGACAGGGCTATCTCCGAGAGTCTGTAAGTAAATTCCTACTCTTCTGTCTACACAGGTGCGCCCAGGTGCTGTGCTCTCATTGTCTTTCAGGACAAAACGACACCCTTAACCCTCAGGCTAACAGTCTGGACAGTGTTTGCACAGCCTTTCAGTGTCCAGATGGCCGAACAGTGCCTGTTTTTGTTTACCTGTCTTTAAGGACTTGGAGAACTACATCCTGGAGTTAATTCCCACTCTGCCCCAACTCGACGGCCTGGAGAAGTCCTTCTACTCTTTTTATGTCTGCACTGCCGTACGCAAATTCTTCTTCTTCCTCGACCCTCTTCGCACAGGTTTATTTCCTACAGTCCTTCTTTTATTTATGCACTCATTATTACCACTATTACCAAATGTTAGACAAGTGAGAAAACATAACATTTCACAATAACATCTTTTTAACTAAGTTTTAACTTTTAAATTAAAATCATCTTTTCTCCCAATATGACGCATTTTATTCTTTATTTTCAGGGAAAATAAAAATTCAGGACATCTTGGCTTGTAGTTTCCTGGACGATCTGCTTGAGGTACATACACTTGCTAATATAATGTAAAACTCTTAGATAATATACAGCACTGAGCAAATGTTTTAGTCCCATGTGAGAGCAAAAACCTGCTTAACTGCTCAGTAAACAGTAACACTGATATAAGAATAAACACTAATAATAACACTCCTACAGAAAGTGGTGGCGGTTCTCCATCACTGTGTTCATCATTAGAACATCTCCAGAGTTCTCCTCTCTCATGGAGTCTAGTATTATTTAGAGTTCTCCTCAGATCAACACCTGGTTTGGTGGTAAATCAGGGCTTAATGATGGTAAATCAGGTGAGCTGCTGCTGCTGATGCTGCTGATGGAGTTGAACACATCCTCCACGCTGTGCTGGCTGGACTGGGGGGCGTCCAGGAGAACCCTGGAGGAACCGAGCTCTGTTCTTCAGACTAGCTCACCGACAAGATCTCACTACTTTCTTTCTTCAGAATGAGAAGCTCTTGTTTCTCCTTTTTACTGGATTCATGTTCAGCTGCTGCATCTGTTCTGATCAGATCTGGAGCTTCTACAGGAGAACCCTCTCACTGCTGAGAGACGGGGGGAAGAGGGATGGGATTAGGGGGCTAAATCCTCTGAACAGAGCTGTATGTATATTCTCAATGTCAAAAAAAGTATTAATAAGCATTGATGAGTCGAGCAGAAAGCTTTCACTGAGGAATATCTTAAGTTCTGAAGTTAAATCCGTTAAAGTCAGATGTTGTGATTCCTTCTCACCACAGTTCCGTATTGACTGAGGAGTGAAATGTAGTTCCCCCAGAACAGAGCAGCAGACGAGGGGATAAGGCAGTAACAGCACTAATAAAGGCAGACAATGAGCTTTTCAGTGCACTGTACAGTAGTCTAATCAGGACACGACAATAAGAACAGAACAATACACAATAAGATGGAGAAAACTAAACAAAAGCCTTCCTGTTTCATTTTATCTTGAACTGATTTGCAGCTCCGAGACGAGGAGCTGTCCAAAGAAAGTCAGGAATCGAACTGGTTCTCCGCTCCTTCAGCCCTTCGGGTTTACGGTAAGCTGCCCAGTCAGCCTTCTGAGGCGTTCTACAAAACAAGCTCCATTTCCACATTACAATTTTAAAACATCTCATCAAGAGTCAATCAACACTTATTTTATAATCCACAACATGAAACATGTTGGATTTGTGTGCAGGTCAGTACCTCAACCTGGATAAGGATCATAATGGAATGCTGAGTAAAGAGGAACTGTCCCGTTATGGCACAGGGACGTTAACCAGCGTCTTTCTGGACCGGGTCTACCAGGAATGTCTGACCTATGATGGTGAAATGGTAAATTTGTCTTGCCCTTAAATTTTAGTATTTAAAGGCTGTGGTGGAAATTTGCATATATACTAATCCTACAGACAGATTCCATCAATAGGCCAAAACAGCTTTAGTTTGTTTTCCTCAAAATCTTAATTAGATTATTTTGATGTGATTCATGATTACTTAAAAAAATTAATAACTGGAAGGACTATTTACACAGTAGTGGACCAGAAACAATAAAAACAGCTTCTATTTATGTATGCATGTTGTTTATTTATTTATTTATTTATCATCTCATTTAGATGTTTACTGAGACAATTTTGGCTCGAATATAAGTGTGTGCTTTACCAGGGGTGCATGAATGCATCACAGTGTGTGATTTTAAATGGACAGTTGAACGGCATGCTTTATTTAATATTATTTATTATTCCAAAATGTATGCCATTCAGCTGTCACCTTCAGTGTGGTGCACTGTGACACATTTGTACACCCCTGGTACAATATACACTTGCATATCGTCACTGTCGATAGGAGAAGGCACAAATGTTCTTTACTCTGAATGGAAGATCTTAATGGAAGTAATTGAGAGCATTTCTATTGGTCCATTCATCAAGAATTATGGGGAAGCAGCTACAGCGTTCAAACCATGGAGAAAACTAAACACAGACAAAAATGGAGATACATGGTTTTCACTGGACAGCAGTGATATGCAAATGTCTTACAGTTTGGTTTACCTCCAGTGTGAGTGACCCGTTTGTGTGTGATGTTGATGCTCCTGTTTACAAGGACTATAAGACGTACCTGGACTTTGTGCTGGCTTTGGAGAACCGGAAGGAACCTGCAGCGCTGCAGTACATCTTCAAACTGCTGGACATGGAAAACAAAGGCTACCTTAATGTCTTTGCTCTCAACTACTTTTTCAGGGTAGGTAGGAGTTTTATATTTAACACCATTCACTGACTGTTTTTAGTTTAAATGAATATTTTAATATTTTAATAGTGCCTAAAACTGTTTGTGTGTGTGATTAGGCCATACAGGAGCAGATGAAGATCCATGGGCAGGAACCTGTGTCTTTTCAGGATGTTAAGGTGTGTGGATTTCTGTGTACTGTTAATTTTAAGGGATGTAATTAGTGCAGGCATTAAATATTACAGTATAGGGCCCTATCTTACACCCTGTGCAAGGATCGTTGGGATGCTCGTTGCCATCTTACACCCCGCCAACAGTATTTTCACATAATCAGCAGCGCTGCTTGTGATATACCTACGCTGATGGGCGCGGTGGTCCCGAAATGAGGGGTGTTCAGGTCAATTTATGGAGTACTGCTGTGTATCTCAGCCTAGGCAGACGTTCGTCAACAGTCAGACGTTCGTTGCTATCTTGGCAGTGAATTGTGAACACGGGCGCGTGCAGCCCGACCCCCCCCCCCCCATGCTTTACAGTCAGTCAGACCGCACCTGGCTCTTAAAAGGAATGGCGAGAGACACACTGATTGGTTTATTACTGCACGATATGCCCCAAAAAAACACACCCATGATTCATTAAGAGACATTACGAGCTGCACAGGGCATCCTTTTCCCGTCGTTACCATAGCAAAGACTCACACACACGCCCCCTTAAATCAAACTGCGCAGTGCACAGTTGCCGGCTCACCAAAAGGTCAAAGCTAAAATGGGGCCCTATGTGCCGGTGCTTGCTCTAGCTAGTCAATGTGTGATTTATTTTTGAACCCTGAAAGAAAGAAATACAATGTGTGATGATATACTACAGACTTTACGCTCTACTCTCACTGTACACAAGGTCAGACCCAGGCTAGTTATGATGTAAGATTATTTACTTTATACACATTAAACTTTTTTTTACTTATTTACACATTAAACATCATTAAACCCAAACGGGCGGAACCAGACTGACTCGTTTTTATTTGCATTTTCAGCAGCGATCATGTTGATCTTGTTACGCAGGTTGGAGAATGTGGAGTTAAGAGTCCTGGTGTAGAGTGGTGGACTTGTCTGGCTGGGGAATTGAACTAATTGGAGTATGCCTCAGGAAAGGTGGTGGTGGTGGTGTTTCCTACTACGCTACACCAATCACTGTTCAGAGCTTATACTTACTAAACATTTACACTGCCCCCCTGAGCAGGTGTAAGTTCTGGTTAAACCAAAATAAAAGAGAAGACAAAGAGGACAAACTCATGACTCAAAAAGTTACGTTACGCTACGTTAAATGTTACTTTGACTGAACTGGGTTTTACCCACAGCTCAGCTCAGCACAGCTCAGCAGATGCCCAGACTCCTACACTAGTGACCAGTTTGAGAACACTAACACCAGAATGTTCCTTCGAGTCAATATGTGCAGCATTTTTACCTTTTAACTCAGCAGCTTCAGGATCATGCTGATGCTCCACTGACTGGAACAGGGAGAAGGGCGTCTCCATCATTCCCACTCTGGGCCGGAGCGCTGCTGCTGCTACTGTACTATGGAGGTTTGGTGGTGGAGCTGCAGGAGGAGAACCTCTCTCCAGAACTGCTGTGTAACGCTGCAGAACCCATAGAGTCATATTAGTGTAAAATCCTCAGCCCACATGCTGCTCCACCTTCAGAATGTCAACAAATGCGCCGATAGTGCGATTTGTATTGACTGCAGTGGAGTAAATGTGAACACTCCACACCTGTAGGGGGTGCCCAAGAGCAAGAAATACCACTTTTTTCATAAATTCTGAGAAATAATGTCTGATCTTTTGTTTACGTAGGACGAAATCTTCGACATGGTGAAGCCCAGAGATCCCTACAAGATCACACTCCAGGACCTGGTGAACAGTGGTCAAGGAGACACGGTCACCAGCATCCTAATAGACCTCAACGGCTTTTGGACGTACGAGAATCGAGAAGTGCTGGTGACCAACGACAGCGAGAACAGTGCTGCTGATTTGGAGGACACATGACACTCGGACCTGCTGAAACCTTAGACTCTCCTGAGGGAGTGACCGTACCACCCTGCACAGCTGGACCCCTTTCTGCAGCCATGAAATACACAGAAGCAGCATCCGTCTGCATTGAGAAGTTTATTAACCAATATTAGATAAGAAAACACCTTTTTTTTTTTACTAAATCATATAAAAGAGTAGTGCTTTTCCGCAGAGAGACATGCCTGTACATAAATAAATTATACAGCTTCTTCAGAGCTCTGTTATTCAGTATTACTGGAGAGTAAATCCAACACAATAATCAGGCTTTCCCTTCCTGCTGTCTACGCCGGGGAGAAAGTTGGACTCTAAGAGATTCCCTTTTTAAACTGGAGTGAGACTCAGATACTAAACCCACCACAGCAGCTCCAACATTCTCAGTAACAAGAATAAATACATATTTATTTAGACCGGAGCTGCATTCCAAAGCCTAGGCTGCGTTTCTCGGCTGCTGCGTCATAGAAGGCTGTCCCAAAGCATACGTTCGGAGCAATTTGAGGCCCTCGCTTGCCCACAGATCTGTGCACACGTACAACGTGAAAGAGGAAAGACCACAGAAATGGTGATAAACAAAGCCCCAGGGGATCAAATGCAGTGTTCATGTCCAGTTTCCCCACCTATAGGTGCTTTGTGGTTGGAGCGACATGAAAAATGGAGGCTACTGTAACATTAAACATTAAATTTGCTACGGCCAGGACGACAATTTGCCTTGTTCTAGAAGAAGTAGGGCTGGGCGATATGGTAAAAATACTATATCATGATATTTAAAGACTTCAGTATCAGATTCTTATAAACTACTGTTCAGATCCTCTCCTGTACTGAATACAGTGATTTATACTCTATAACATCTGCTGCTCTTCATCTAATGAACCCTTCAGTCTAATTACACTGTTAGTAATGAACCCTGCAGCTGATCAGTGTTTATTAACACTAACAGTCTCCTCCATATGATCAGAGAAGCTTACTGTATCACCATAACAACATTCATCACCATATGATAAAATATCCTCATATTGCCCAGCTCTAATAGGAAGTGAAATGCACTCAGACTACAGATTAAAATACCGTACGCAACCATAAAGAAATGTGCATCATGTCGTATCTGCCAGGGTAAAGGTTGGAGGTCACCTTAAGGAGGTCTGAATTTCCCTCTAGTGTGTGTGTAGTGACCGTGGGAGCAGAGAGAGGGTGAAGGGCCTTGCTCGTGGGCCCAACAGTGGCAGCCTGGGTATCGAACCCACAACCCTGTCATCTACAGCCCGGAGCTCTAACCTCTAAGCCACCACTTGCTCTTTGCACATGAACGCAGCAAAAGCCCTGGAGCAGAGTTCGCTTTAAAACGTGTGAAATGATTAATTGATTACTTAAAGCAAATCATCCATATATTACCATATATCAATCAGACGGACTGTATCTCTGTATATGTACTTCATCACACTACAGTAGCTTGTTGGCAAACTAGCTGGCTACCATAGCAACAGCCGGTCATGCATTTTACTTGGCTAGTTTATGTTTAATCCCAGTAAACACTCGCCAGTCCTACCCAGGACCCGCCCCGCCTCTGCAGCAGCCTAGGTGTTTTTAACCCTCTCTCCAGTATGACCCGGTCCCAATAGGAAAGCCCAGCAGTTTCTGAGCACACTGATAACTGGTCACTTAATCAGCGCTCTGTAGGACTTCTGCCCCTTCAGAGCAAAGCCTACATTACAGCCGAGTGAAGGGCAGCCAGAGAAAGTCCATCAGGACCATTTCTGTCGATCCGTTCCTCGAGAAAGGCAGAGACTCACGGCTCAGATATACAGATTTACAGACATTCCCAGATGATGCCTGAAACCCATCCACAGCTCTGGTCCTACTTTCTGATGTAGGCTACGATGATTTCTAACGTCAGGCCTTTATGGACGCATCAGCGAAAGCTGAAAGTAGAACGGGTCTGCAGGACCCAACAACGACCCAAAGGCCACGAGTACGATACAGCAGCTTTAAGCAGAGCAGGGAAAAACCAGAGCGTCAGGACTGACCTGTGACCTCCGATTCAGCCCATCAGCCAAGACCTGTTCTGTATCTGACCTGAGCTACTTTAATTTGCAACAGGAGATGCTAGGCTAACGTGGCTAGACTGGACATAGACTGGACTTCATTAGCTGGTAGATGGATGAGGTTTAGGAGACGGTGGGACTTCCTTTAGTCTATAAACCCAAACAGAACCAGAACCACAGAGCTGAGGAACGCTGGAGGAACCGGAGGAACCGGAACCACCTTCACTCCGCCCACTGCGCTCCGGTCTGAGGAGGATTTGAATAAGGTCCATCAGCGCTGACTTACTGAATTGCGTTCATTTACGCAGCTTTTCAGGAGGATTTTAATGAAATATATAATGAAGTAAATAAAGGTTTATGGACGCATGTTAACGGAGGTGAGATTGAGGACAGCCTTAGCCTAAGTGTTTGTTAGCTCACGTCAGATACGGAACCTGTCTCTGCTGATCGACTGGATCTGGGAGCAGAGATAGATCAGGACACTCGGGTTTTTGATGAACGGCTCCTGTAAGATGTTGCAGGTTATGGATGGATAAAAGTTCTGTAGAAATTAAACGTTTTTTTAGGGGTAAAAAAAAAAAAAAAAAAAGAATTCACAGGTTCGTCAGTTTCCTGCTCCCGTTCCGATCCCTGGTTAAATATTACAGTATCATTACATATAAACACGTTATGTAATCCGGTTCTAGATATAGAACCGCTGTGTCGAGGGTTTAGGAGGGGATGGGGGGAGGCACTTTGCTGCCGTCCGGTGCGGACTCCTGTTCAAGATCGAAGGTCACATTTACGAACGAAGCGGTTCCTTCTGGCTGTTCCACCGTTGGCTCCTGACCCTCGGTGCTGATCTGCTCCTCAAAGCGCCGCTGAGCTTCCTCAGACAGACGGTTCTCCTCCTCTTCCTCCTCCTCCTGAGGAACAGCATGAGGAACAAAGTGGAATTAGACGCCCAAACAAATAAGAGGTTCCTACACCGTGAGCAAAACGGGTTCCTCGACTTACAAGAACAGTGGAACTGTTTTTTAAAGGTTCTCTACAGAACCTGATACAGAGGTTTCCCATCACTGAGAAGAACGGTTTACCCATGCTAAACTGTTGTTCAACACAGAACCAAGGGGTCTAAAGAACCCTTGAACAAGAGAGTATTTAAGAGAGCAAAGGGTTCTTAGGGTTCTAAATGGAACAAGTCCTTTTTCAAGAGGAGTTCCTAGTACACATAGAACCAATTATGCATTCAGATGGTTCTTTGAGTTGTCACTGTTATACAGAACCACTGCCTTTACTAAAAAGAACCCTTAAGGAACCTATTGCGCTCCGGTCTGAGGAGGACGTGAATAAGGTCCATCAGCTGTTTAATACAGAACCACTGCCTTTACTAAAGAACCCTTAAGGAACCCCCTTTTTTTAAAGATGTAAAATGGTCTTGGATTATGTGTACACTCTAAGCCAAAGGAGTATTTTACCTATTTTGGCAACAGTGGAACCCCTTTTAGTGCTATCTAGAACTGTTTTCAAGGTTCTTTAAGAATCCGTAAGTCTTCATTGTATATGAAGAACCATTGTTTACTAAAAAAAGGTCTAAGAGGGTTCTTGGGTTAGTTGTTCTTGTTCTTGTTCTTTGACCGATGGCATTAGTGGCACCTATTTAGAACCATCTACAAGATGTTTTCCTTGTATGTGAAGAACCATGTGACCATTTAAATAGGGAAGGCTCTTTGAAGTTGAAGGGATTATTGATCAATTCATATTAATATTAGAAAATCTGAAGCTGATGGGTTCTACGTACCTCCTTCTTCATCCGGTAGTACTCATCAATTGCATATTGATATTTGGGAGAGGTAATGCCGAGCAGGGAGGCCATCCTCTCCCCGAGGTAATCACACACTGAAACACAAACCAGGGAGGAATCAAGACCCCCAGATCAGCCAGAACATTAAAACCATATCATGCAGCCCCCCCCACCCAATACATAGATCCCCCTGGACAGACAGGAGCCGCTGGACGCAGATCATCAGCGGTCACTGGTTCTAGTGGTTAATGGTAAGGCAGGCTGTGGAAGATTAAGGAGCTTTAGCTGCAGGTCACCTGAGATTGTGGACGTGGCGACTCTCCACATGTGGAACCAGAAGTATGGGCCCCAGGTCAGCTTTGACTAGAGCAGAACATGGAAACAGACGGACAGTGAGCTGAGGGACGCTACTGAAGAACCAACGAGGATTCAGACGAGGCAGATACAAGCAAACTCACAGGGTCCACTGTGGTCATGGCACTGGATTTCTCCTGCACTTCCT